>NW_006400175.1:958797-963193 GCF_000299155.1 Elephantulus edwardii
TGACGACTGCCTCTTGGTCCAAGTATAGGTTTCGCATTAGCACGATCAAGTGTTCTGGGATTCCCATTCTTCTCAGAGTCAGCCACAGTTTATTATGATCCACACAGTCAAACACCTTTGCATAATCAATGAAACACAGATAGACATTCTTCTGGTATTCCCTGCTTTCAGCAAAGATCCATCTAACATCAGCTACAATATCCTTAGTACCACTACCCCTTCTAAACCCAGCCCTGGACTTCTGGCAGTTCTCTGCAGATGTGCTGTTCCAGTCGTTTTGGATAATCTTCAGTGGAATCTTGCTTGCATATGAAATCAATGATATTGTTCTGTAGTTTACACACTCTGTTGGGTTGCCCTTCTTTGGAATGGGAACAAATATAGATCTCTTCCAGTCAATTGGCCAAGTGGTTGTTCTCCAGATTTCTTGGCACAACTTGGTCAGCATGTCCATTGTTTATGCGGTCAATATGAATTGTAGTAGAGTCAAAGGCACCTAACAACAACAATACACTTTCTAGGCCTTCATTGTCTCACAGAACTTCCTGCAATGATAGAAATGTTCTATCTGGTGTCTACTAGCCATATGAGGCTTATTTTTTGTCGGAACTAATTCCTATCTGACCCTCTAGCAAGTTTTCAGAGGCAATGAAAATGTGCAATTGAGGAAGTAAATTTTAAATTTTATTCTTTTTTTAAATTTATTACTAACTTGTGGCTAGTGGTTACTGTACTGAACTATGTAGACTAAAGGTTAATTTGTCCATTTTAATGAGTAGTTTTGAAAATAAGGGGAGTCTGTTTTACTACTCAGCAATTTCATGTCCTAAAAAAAAGTAGTCCCATGACACTGTTGCTTATAGTAATAAAAAGCTGGAAATTACCTGAAATTCCAACATCAGAGCATTAGTTAAGGAAAACATATGTACAACATACTTAACATTTATATTATGCCCATGTAAATGATATATTAAGGGAAATATTTAGTGGCCACAATGTAGTCTTTGGTGAAAATATAATGACCAGTTATTGGGTTGCCATTAATTTGATTCTTACTCTTGGTGGCCCCATGATGATAGAGCAGAACTACCATATAAAGTTTTCTTGGCTGTAAACTTGATGGCAGCAGCTCAGCAGGCCTTTCCTCCAAGGTGCCATTGGGAGGAGCTGAGCCTTCAACCGACAGGTAAGCAATCCACTGCAAACAACTTATACCACCCAGGGAGCCTCCAGATAGTAAGATTTTTATATTCTGATTGTATGTTTTTCTGAATTTCCCAAACTTTTTACAATAACTGTGTATTTGAAATTTAAAAGGCTATGGTGGCTTAGTGATAAGAAGCTGTGCTGCCATTCTGAAGGCATGCAGTTTGAATTCATCAACTTCTCAGGATAAGGGTGCACAATCTCCTCCCATGTGATTAACCCGCCAGAGAGTCAGCTATAGGTTGATTCCGACTCAATGATAAACAGCAATGTATTTTATAATTAGCAAAATAAGTTATATATATTAAATCAAGTGTTATGAGGACTGGCACAGGATAGAGCACGGTTTAGGGCTGTTGTACATAGGGTTGCTATGAGTCGCAAACGACTTGAGGGCACATAACAACAAAAACAACAACATGAGGATTTTTAATCGGTGTGCTAAATTCTATGCAAATTATTATTAGAGCTGTTTCTTAAAAAAACAAAAGCTGTTTCTAGAGGATGTTGAGTTGATTCTTACTCAGAGCTGCAGGGTAGAGCTGCTGAATGAGGTTTCCCTAATGTAATCTTTAAGGGAACAGACTTGCAAGTATTTTCTCCTCAGAACCCGCTGCTGGGTTCAAACCATGGATGTTTTGGTACGCAGCTGAATCCTTCACCATTGTGCAATCAGGGCTCCTTACTACAGAGGCTGCTGCTGCTTTAATATTTAATTCATGAGTGGATTTCTAAATTCAACATGGGATCTTTTTAGTTTAATTTTTGTTTGTTGTTAGGTACCATCAAGTTATCAGGAATCGACTCATAGCTGACACTCTAGCAGGCTTCCAGAGGCAGTAACTTTCACTGGAACAAATTGCTCATCTATCGCCCACAAAGCAGCTGGTGGATCAAAACTACATACCTTTGGGTTGGCAGCACAACCTCTTACTACTAAGCCATTAGAGTTCCCTAGGTTTCAAACTATTCTATTTATTATTTTTTTTAAGTGCATGAATAAAGTACAGACAATTGATCAAAGTAGACTACCAGTCTTGTTACATTTTAATGGGAGGTGGGGGAAAAGGAGAAATCTAGTATAATAAAGACAAATTTGCTCCAGGAGAAAATAATAATAATAATAAGGTCTTTAAGAGTTTAAATGCCTCCTTTGCAGTTAGGGAACATTGGTGGCCTAGTGTGCAAGGAACTATACTGCTAGTCTCAAGGTAAGCAGTTTGAATCCATCAGCTGCACTGCAGGAGAAAGATGGGCAGTTTCCTCCTGCATGATTTACAGTCTCTGAAAACCTCTGGAGGGTCAGCTATGAATGGGTTCTTACTTAACAATATAGAACAGTAATTTTTACATTTTTTTGGTGTTGTTACTTTTTAAAATTAATTTTAATGAAAGTTTACAGAGACTTTTGATTTCCATTGTCACACAATTTCCTCCCTGCCCACCCCTCTCCCCAGTTCGCTCTTCACTTTGAAAAGTAAAAAAATAATTCTTTCATTGTTATAGAATCTTTAACAACTTTTACACTTAGATGGGCTCCTCTGACCTTCTCTGGGTGTTTTGTTATTTTATGAGAGGGAGATATTTGTGACAGTATTTTTTTAAGTGCTGTACTTTGGGTACATACCTCAGCTTGCTATCTCAATACAAACTAATTTCTGTGACTGGTGAGCGCAGAGCTGGGGGATGGGCTCAAGGCAGTGATGATCAGCAGGCTCTGGGATGGCCCCTGAAGCCATGATCTTCTGTCCCAGAGAGCACCACTTCAGACAGTGCTGTCTACCATCCACCCATCAGACTGGAAAGAGAATCCTGACTTGTTTTCACCCTGGGTTTCCAGCATCATGTCCTGTGAAACACTGTCTTCAGACTGAAAGCAACGTGTCAGAGGGGAGGGAACTCATTGTTTTGTCCACTCTATCAATTTTCTTTTTCCTAGAAACTGGTACTCTTCTTATCCATGACATCTCATTTTTAAGGAGGACCCTCTCTGACCTGGAGGGAACCTAGATTTCTCAACCAGGAACGAAGACTTGGTCAGGATAACCTAGAATATCACAATAGTAACACAGTAAGGAATTACTGACTCTGGTGGGGCTATAGACTGGACTGTACCAGACTTTCTACTTAAACTTTTTTTTTAATTACCTTCTTGTTGTTATATGCCTGTGACTTGTAGCAATCCTATGCGTGATAGCTCTGAACCCTTCTAAACTCAGTCTCTGACACATGTGCCCTTATTACTCCAGTCACTGTGTCAGTCCTTGTTACCCAGGGTCTTCCTCTCCTGCGTTGTACCTTCACCTTTCCAAGCATGATGTCCTTCTCCAAGGACTGGTCCATCCTGGCAACATGCCCAAAATATATGAGACAGAGCTTCAAAATCCTTGCCTCCTGTGAGCAACTTGGTTTCACTTTCTCCAGGACATACTGTTTTTTTCTCTTGACAGTCCATGGTATGTTCAGTACTCTTCCCCAGAACCACAATTCAAAGGCATCAACTCTTCTTTCATCCTTATTCATTGTCCAGCTCTCTGATGCATAGCAAGGAATTGCAAAAACCATGGCCTGGCTCAAGCATGCCATAGTCTCTCTACTGACATCTTTGCTCTTAGGCAAGAAAAATAGATTGTTACGAATTCAATCAGGAATGAGAAATGTCAGATTTGGAATATGAATAAAGTCAGAATGAAAAAGGCAACAAGTAAAGGAGCAGCTAGCAGCTTCTTATAAGTGTCTTACAAGGTCTTTTAAAATAAATTGACCAATTCATATTCAATGATCTATAACCACAGTCATGGACAGGAACTTTGAGGTAGACTTTCTTCCTTGAATGACTATTCAATTTTCATAGCATGTAATTCATACATCCCATCTTGGTCCATTTTATGTAGAACTATTGGTCAGTTAGGTTCCTGGATGGCACAATAAGTTTATTGTCAGCTACAACACAAAAGGTTGGATTTTTAAATCTACCAAGCTGTGAATCAGAATTGACTAGATGACAATGAGTGGAGTTTCTTGTTTGTTTGTAGATCATTTGGGTTTTTGTTGCTGGTTATTGTTGTTGTTGTTATGTACCGTCGAGTCGCCTGCAACTCATAGCGACCCTATGTACAACAGCCCTAAACTCCGCTCTGTCCTGTGCCAATCGCACTGTCTCTGACACTCCCATCCCAATTATCCCAGT
>NW_006400175.1:966087-1000044 GCF_000299155.1 Elephantulus edwardii
TCACATGCACCTTTACGCACTTATTTCCTGCTTCAAGGTCCCACAGGATATCCATCCACTTCTGCCCCCTCCCTTCACATCTATCTCCCTTTCACCAGCCCTCCACCTAATAACTTATATATGAAGCTTCCATGGCTTCTGTGATTTCAAACACATCAGCTGATGGTAGTTCCTTATGTTGGGATCAGTGTCTCTGAAGTTTAGTTGCAATATTTATCGGTCAAAGGTGATGCATCCTGTAGAATTGCTGTGTAGATAGGCTTTTCTTGGCTGGTTATTAGCCACTTAAATAGAAAAAGTAGACTATCATGAGTCAATTTGTGAGAGAAGTGCTAGCTATATTAGTATGTTCTCTTCTAAAAACTTAAAAATGTATTGTGAGGTATGGAATAGGAAAAAGATGAGCTGGAGAATGGATTAACTCCCACAGTTTCATATGTAAGGCTTGTCAGAGTCACAACTTGTCATGTCTTTTTCTATACCCATTAAATCCTCTTATTTGCAAAGGCCTGCCACAGATTCCTTCATGAGAAGGTGGAGACATTTGCTCTGCCTCTTTCCTTTCTTCCAGCACTAGTTGGAGTTGGAGCTTTTATAAACATAACAATCTCAGTATCTCAAACACAAATGTGCTTCCAAAACAATCCTACTCAGGAGGCAGGGCAAGTACAACTGTCTCTGATTTACAGATGAGAACACTGTTAAACTTTTATTCAACAACTAAATTAAGTGACCTGCTTATGGACCCAGGATTAGATCATGGTGGTGCTGAGACCATGCCAGCTCCTGACTTCCAGCCCAGCTCTCTCTGCTTATTATGCTGCCTGGGTAATAATGAGAAGCATATGGCATTACAGTGGGGATGGCAGGAAATGGATAGCTCCAGAAGTGACAAGCCCTGCTCGCCAAATTTCAGTAAATCCTAGTCATAAGGCAATGCAATTGAGGAAGTGCTGTTCTGCTGTTCTATCAGCTGTGCTTGATTGAAAATTTCAGGGACTCTAAGCCCCAACAGCTCATAGAGATCCTTCAGAGATGTCTATGGATTATGATAAATGAAAACTAAGATTATATGAGGACAATTGCCAGGGTATTAGATATGCATTCAAATTGGATTGTATGTTGTTAGGTACCATTGAGTCAAGTACAACACATAGAAATCTTACAAACAGATGTGAACTCTCTCCTACCGTGTACCACCCTCAGATGAGCATGTCTCATCTCTGACATACTTGAAACCACTGCTGCAATCACTGTGTCAATCCATCTGACTGAAGGTCTTCATCTCCTTTCCTGACCTTCCTTCTGCAAAGAACAGCTTCTCCTAGCAACGTGTCCAACATATGTGAGACAAAGCTTTGCCATCTTTACCTCCAAGAACCCTCTGGATGTACCTTCTCCATGCACCTTCTCTTTGTTATTTTGTCAGTCCATGGGATATTCAGTACTCTTCTCCAATACTCTTGTCCAATTCAAAGACATCAATTCTTCTGTCATCCTTATTTACTGTCTAGTTCTTAGATGCATAACAAGTGATTGAAAAGACCGTGGCCTGAATCGGGCACATATTAGTTCTCAAATTGGCATCATTGCTTCACAATATTTTGGAGAATTCCCTGACTGCAGACTTTCCCAGTGCAATACCGTAAACATGTTGATTGCGGATTCAAGTAAGATGAATTTCCTTACAGCTTCAGTCTTTTCATGATGTTGCCTCTCAATCCATTTGTGAGAATTATTGCTTTCTTGGTGTTGAGATGCAACCGTATTGAAAGCAGTAGTCTTTGATCTTTTGCAGCAAACACTTCACGAGTCCTCCTTACTTTCAGTGAGCAAGGTTGCATTATCTACACTGGATTATATACAAAGTGGAAATTCAGCTTGGTGGTTGTCGTGGTTAGTTGCTGCCTGGTCAACTACAATGACTTGTAGTGACGCAGTGAACAACAAATCAGAGTCTTTCCCTGTCCAGCTCCATCATTAGCATCTCTGCTGTGCTCAAGCCCACTGTTGTAGTCACTGTGTCAGTCCATCTCATTAAGGGTCATCTTCTCTTTTGCTGATCCTGTACCTTTTCCAGCATGATGTCATTTTCCAAGGACTGGCCCCTCCTAACCACATGATCAGTCTTTGTGAAGTTTTATCATCTTTGCTTCTGAGGAGCACCATGGATGCACTTCCTTCAAGACAGATTTGTTTGTTCTTTTGATAGTTCATTGTATATTCAGTACTACAATTAAAAGACTTTTTTTTGCTTTCCTTATTCATTGTTCATCTCACAGATACATAGGAAGCAATTGAAGATAGTGTGGATTGGAAGAAGAGCACCATAGTCTTCAGACTGGCTCTTTAGCACTTTAAAGATGTCCTTGATAGCAGATTTTATCAATGCCACACATGGTTTGATTTCTTCTTTTTCTTTTATTAATTAATTAATGTTAATGAAAGTTTACAGAGACTTTGGATTTCCATTCATTCATTGTTGCGCTTTTCCACCTGCCCAACCTCCCCCCTCCCCAGTTCGCTATTCTCTTTGAAAGGTAAAAGAAAAATTCTTTCATTGTTATACAATCCCTCCCCCCAAGTCCACTCCACTATGCAGCCTTTGTTCTGGACTCCTGTCATGACAATAATACCTAATCATATATCCCTTTGAAACAGTTCTCTCCCTCATCTGTTTCAATGCAGTATATATAATTTATCCTATCTTTCCTAGTCTCCCTCCAACCCTGATGTCAGTCTCGTTTTACAACAGTGGCACTATACAGTATTTGTTCTTTTGGAACTGAGATATTTGACTCAGGATAATGTCCTCCAGGGTCATCTATTTTGAATAATATTTCATGAGTTCTTTGTTTTTCACTGCAGTGTAGTATTCCATTGTGTGAATATACCAGAGCTGCTCAGTTCATTTGTTTGTTGACTGGTGCTGCCATGAGTGTTGACTGTGGAACCAAATAAAATGAAATTGTTAACAACTTCAGTCTTTTCTCCACGTATCCTATTGGTTCAGTGGTGAGAATTTTTGTTTTCTTAATGCTTAGATATAACTCATATTGAAGACTGTACCCTTTGATCTTCTTTAGTCACTGCTTCGAGTCTTCATTTCTTTCTGAAAGCAAAGCTGTGCCATCTGTCAGCTTGCATGTTGCTGTGATGCTGGAAGCTATGCTGCCAGTTTTTAAATACCAGCAGGGTTACCATGATGTATAGGTTTCAGTGGAGCTTCCAGACTTAGATGCAGGACTGACCATCCACTTCTGAAAAAACCTTCTAGAGGCCTTAAAAAACCCGTAGATAATAGAAGAACATTGTTGGATGTACTGTTGGAAGGAAAACCATGGGGAAAAGCTTCTTCCTTAAAGTTGAATCTGCCTTAATGACTAGTCTGAAGTAAAGCTTTCACCTGATGAAAGACCTTCATTTGCTGAAGTTGCAAGATTCAAAATAAATAGAAACATTTGCAAGCATCAACCTGCTAGATACATTAACAGACATGCTTGTGGCTTGTTTTCTGACATGTTTTACATGCTTACATGGCAAGAGAGATACCATGAGCACAAATTGGTTTTCCCCGGGTGAGGCTTATCCATTGCACTCTGGACGTGGTGACCTCTGTGATTTCCCTAAAAATGGGAAACTGTCGTTTGTTGTAGTCTGGAACTGCATTTACATTCTCCTCTGAAGAAAAGGAAAAATAAGAAGAAGGAGGAGGAGGAGGAGGAGAAGGAGGAGGAGGAGGAAAAAGAAGGAGGAGGAGGAGGAGGAAGTGCTGCTTTGGAAGACATATTAACAACTAAACATAAGCAACATAACATAAGCAACAACTAAAATGCACAATTGGCTTTTCTAGAGAAAAACAAGGAGCTCTTTAGAAGACACCTTGAAAACATTACAGTAAAAATTCTGAAAGGCATCAGAAAAAAAATTAGTTTCTCAGGGGCCAGGAATGTTCTTTCTTTGGTATTGAGATCCATTGTATGGTTTCTTTTAAGTGGTTCTAACTTTGAACAGAGTGCATCGGGCCAGGTAGTATTCGGCAAAACTAACTGGAAATTGGAAAGTTTGGCATATGGGTCAAAACAGGAAAATAAATAAGAGAAATGTGTTTTGTTTTGCTTTTTGTTTTTGTCTCAGACAGCCAAGTAATTATTTTGCTAAGCTGTGGAGAACTGGCAAGGCTCACTGTAGAGTTGAGAATAGAATACAGGGGTGTTGGAAGTAGACACCTGTCCTAAGATAACCTGTAATTATATCCACATTCTAACAGACTCTCTGTGGTCCTGGAACAAACTCTGGCATCCCTTTGTCACATAAATGCAAATAAGATTTTGCTAAGCTAATTTGGAACATGTGTCTGCTTTTGGTGTATCTGGGGAAACTAGGTCTTGCCCCTCTCCCTGGTTTCTCTGAAACAAAGGACAAAGACAGCACTTGGATATATCATAACAGATTTCTCAGACGCGCCTGATTCATACAGAAAAAGTAATCTAGTTTCTCTAATGTGGTTGAGTGCTTTCACTCGTTTGATATAAATACATTCACCAGTGTCTTCTCTGTTACCAGATACCAGTTGCCCTCAAGTTGATTCTGAGTGATAGTAACCAGTGTGTGTCAGAGTAGAAGCATGTCTTATAAAGGTTCTCAGGTTTTCAACAATGTTGAAACTTCTTTTCACATATTTGAGCCATGTTGTCAGGAGGGCCAGTCCTTGGAGAATTGGGGGAAGATAGAGGAACAGAGAAAAAGAAGAAAACCTCTAACAAGATAGATTAAACCACTGAATAACAATGGACTGGAACATATCAAAGATTGTGAGGATGGCACAAGATAGAGCAAGGCTCAGATTTATTGTTCATAGACTCACTTTGAGTCATGATTGATTTCATGGCAACTAACAACAACAAGAAGAAATGAGAAGTAACATATAGTGAACACTTACTTGCCAGTAATGATAAAGGACACTTCAGGCTTCACAAACACCAGACTGTCAGTCAAGGTAGGTAGGCCAGTGTCATTCTAAATGGTGAAATGACCCTCAAATACAAGCCTCTGTGACTGAAAAATCTATGCAGAAAGATGAAATTAACTAGAACGTGTAAAAGATCATTGAATCAATTGGAGTGGCTATGTTAATGCAGTGGTAACAAGCCTATGTCTCATGTCTCAAGTTTATGTCTCAATTTTATGCTTCCGTGACAATCACATAATAATTTGGAAAGTAAGTCAAGTGGAACCAATGTTTTTTGCACAAGCTATGTGTCTGATACTTTTCAATAATAAAAAAATATCATTAATATCCTAAGCAAGTAATATCTTGCTGAAGATTATTCAAAGCCAGCTGGAACAATTCAGCAATAGAGAACTGTCAGAAATTCAGGCTGTATTCAGAAAAGGCAACAGAATGAGGGATATCATTGCCAATGTCAGAAGGATCTTAGCTGAAAGTAGAGAATATAAAAAAACAAGTTTATGTTTATTGACTATGTGGATCTGAATAAATGATTGAGAAAACATTAAAAGAAGTTGGAAGGAGTATGCAGAGTCATTGTACCAAAAAGAATTGGCTGACACAGAAAAATTTCAAGAAACAACATATGAGCAAGAGGCAATGGTGATGAAGGAGGAAGTGCAGGCTGCTCTGAAGGACTTGGCAAAAAATAAAGCTCCAGGAATTGATGGAATATCAATTGATGTATATCAGCAAACAGATGCTGCCCTGCATGTGCTCACCAAGTTGTGCCAAGAAATCTGGAGAACAACTACTTGGGCAACTGACTGGAAGAGATCCATGTTTATTCCCATTGCAAAAAAAAGGTGACCTGACAGAGTGTGAAAATTATTGTACAATATCACTAATATTACACACTAGCAAAATCCTGCTGAAGATTATCCAGAAAAGACTTGAACAGTACATTGACAGAGAACTACCTACCAGAAATAGAGGCTGGGTTTAGAAGAGGTCGGGGCACTAGTGACATTATTGCCAATGTCAGAGGACTCTTGGCAGAAAGCAGAGAGTACCAGAAGAATATGTTTTTCATTGACTAAGCAAAGACATTTGACTGTATGGATCACAATAAGTTGTGGCTAACCTTGAGGAGAATGGGAATCTCAGAACACTTGATCAAGTTTATATGAAACCTATACTTGGACAACAATAACACCAACATAGAGAGAGATCAGTTGGCCTAGTGGAGAGAAAGTGATACTACCAAGCCAAAGGTGGGTGACTTCTAATTCACAGCCCTCAGGCTTGTTTTTCATTGTTTTTGTTCAAACATTCTTCTAGGTCATATAGCCCTGGTGTGTCCACTTGCGCTACAAAGGTAACTTGTGGTTGCTGTGAAGCTGTACGATGTGACACTGATATGTCAAATGCGTTGTGGATGGGCTTCAGGCCTTTTGTGCATAGGGTCTGTATAAGTCATGCTAGACTCGAAGGTAATCAACAACAGCAACAATCACAATTCTATTCCTAGGTTATATGGTGGTTTTTGTTATATGCCATAGAGTTGCCTGTGACTCATAGCAACCCTATGCATGACAGCTCTGAAGTCTGCTCTATTCTGGGCCAGTCTCAAGAACTGGTCCCTCCTGGTCACAGGCCTAAAGTATATGAGATGGAGCCTTAAATCCTAGCCTACAAGGAGAAATGTGGTTTCACCCACACCAAGACAGACCTATTTATTCTCTTGGAGATTCATGTTCTCTTGGTGGTTCACTACTTATCTCCAGCATCACAACTCTAAGGCATTGATTCTTCTTCAGTCATCCTTAGTTACTGTCCAGCTCTCTGATGCATAGCAAATAATTGCCAAGACCATGGCCTGCGTCATGTACACCTGAGTCTCAGGACTGACATTTTTGCTTCTTAGTAGTCTGGGATATCCCTGACGGCAGATTTACCAGTGTAATTCATCTTTTGACTTCCTGACTGCTGGTGCTAAGACTGTTGATTGTGGGGCTGAGCAAGCTGAAATTGTTAACAATCTCAGTCTCTTCTCCATCCATCATTGTGGTGCCAATTGCCCTACTGGTGAGAATCCTTGTCTTCTGTTGAGTTTCAATCCATGTTGATGACTGAAGTCCTTGACATTCTGCAGCAAGCGTTTTAGGTTCTTCTCTATTTCAGCTAGCAAGCTTGAGTCATTTGCATATATCAAGGTAGTGGATGAATCTTCTTCCAATCCTGATACTACATATCTCCACATAAAGCCCCATCTCCTGAATGATGTGTTTGGCATGTAGCTCAGTTTTTCACTTTTTTTTTTAAAGTAATTGCCACACTGTCTTCTACAACAGCTATACCATTTTGTATTCCCATCAAAAATGAAAAAGTGTTCTAATTTTCACATATTTTAGCCAGCATTTACTTTGTTATTATTATTATTGAGGCTCAATGTCCAGAAGACAAAGATTCTCACCACTGGACCAATCCACAGCATCAGGATGGTTGGTGAAGGGATTGACATTGTTCACAGCCTTAGTTTGCTTGGCTCCATAGTCAACATGTTTGGCACCAGTAGCCAGGAAATTAAAAGGCGTATTATCATGGGAAAGTCTGCTGTTAGGGACCTCTCCAAAGTACTGAAGAGCAATGATGTCTATCTGGAGACTATGGTGCGTCTGATAAAGGCCATGGTCTTTGCTATCACTTGCTATACATCAGAGAGTGGGACAATGACCAAGGAAGATATAAGGAGAACTGATGCCTTTGAGATGTGGTACTGGAGAAGAGTATTGAGGTTACCATGGACTGCTAAGAAAACAAACAGATTCATCCTGGAAAGGGTTAAATTGGGTGGCTCCTTGGAGGCAAGGATTCTGAGGCTCCATCTAACATACTTTGGACATATTGTAAGGAGAGACCAGTCCTTGGAGAGGGACATCATGCTTGGTAGGGTGGAGGGACAGCACAGGAGGGGAAGGCCCTCTATGAGGTGGATTGATTCAGTGACTGGGGTAATCGGGATGGGAGTGTCAGAGATAGTGTGATTGGCACAGGACAGAGCAGAGTATAGGGCTGTTGTACATAGGGTTGCTATGAGTCACAAGCAACTCCACTGCACATAACAACAACATCCTAGTGAGACTGAAGTGGCACCTCACTGTGTTTTTGATTTGCATTCCTCAGATGTCTTAGAATCATGGTGGTTATAGGTTAAGTGTTGTGTGTGGACTGCTAACCAAAAAGTTGTCAGTTTGAACCCATTTTGCAGCTCCATGGAAGAAGAATGAGGCACTGTCCTACAGAAATATAATGCACTCAACCCATTAGCAAGTGAGTTTGGTTTGATTTTGTCTGATGACTAATGATATTGAGTATCTTTCCATATGTTAGTATCTGTGGATGTCCTCTTTTGTGAAATGTCAATTAAAACCCTTTGTCCAATTTATGTTTGAGTTATTTGTCTATTTGTTATTAAGTTGTCAAAATTTCATATATATTTTGGTTATTAGAGTCTTGTTGAATGTGTAGTTTTGAAATATATTCCAGTTGGTAGCCTGTCTTCTCACTTTTTGCCCATGTTTTGATAAAAAAAGTTTCCATTTTTTCAAAACAACTATGAGCTATCATCTCACCCCAGTAAGAACAGCAAAATTTAACAGGACAACAACCATCAAATGCTGTTGAAGTTGCTGAGAAACTAGAAACCTTATTCACTGTTGGTAAGAGTGTAAAATGGTGCAACCATTATGGAAGGCAGTATGGTGCTTTCTCAAGGAGTTGCAAATGGAAATACAATTTGACCCAGCAATTCCACTACTGGGAATTTATCCTAAAGAAACCGTAACTGCTACCCAAGCAGATATATGAACATCCATGTTTATTGCGGCTTTGTTCACAATAGCAAAGAGATTAAACAATCCAAGTGCCCATCAACAAACAAATGGATAGAGAAGTTGTGGTATATTCACATGAGGGAATACTATGCAGCTTGAAAAAACAAGGAACTCATGAAATATACAAAGTGGATGACCCTATAAGACATCATGCTGAGTGAAATATCTCAGTCACAAAAGGATGAATATTACATAGGGCCACTATTATAAAACAGGACTGACATAGAGGTTGAGAGAAGACAGAGAAGGAGGGGAGGAAAGATGTATATGGCATTGAAACATATGAGGGAGAGAACTATTTAAAAGGGATATATCGTTGAGTATTGTCATTACAGGAGTCCAGCATGAAGGCTGCATAGTGGAGTGGACTTGGGGGGAAGGATTGCATAACAATGAAAGAGTTTTTCTTTCACTTATTAAGGAGAAGAGTGAATTGGGGGGAGGGCGGGGGTGGGCATGGAGAAAAGTGCAACAATGAATGACTGGAAACCCTAAGTTTCTATAAATTTCCATTAAAATAAAAAAAGTTTCCATTTTTACAAGGTCTTATTTGTCTTTTGCTGTTTTTAATTTTGTTATGTTAGATAATGAATTGTTAAGAACTGTGCCTTTTGGATTGCCCTTGCATTTTCTTCTAAGAATTTTATAACTTAGTAGCATATTTATGTCCTTAACTCATTTTGAATTTGCTTTTGTGTGTGATAGATATGAGGTATGTGTCTTATGTTTTGGTTGGGTTTTTTTGTTTGTTTGTTTTCAAGTGAAGAGATATTTTCTTTCCCATCAAGTGAACCTAGAAAAAAAAATCAGTTGACCATAAATGTGTGGGTTTATTTCTGGTCTCTCTATTCTATTCTATGTGTCTTTTGTTACACCAGTACTAGCTGCTTTGATTACTATAGCTGTAGGACCCAAGGTGGCATAGTGGATTTTTGTTGTGCTGCTAATGGAAAGGTTAGTGGTTTGAATCCGACAACTGTTCTTTGGAAAAAAATGGGCAGTTTCAACATGTGAAGTTTTACTGTCCCAGAATCCTAATGGTGGGTTGCTGTGATTTGAACTTTTCTTGAAGGAAGTGGGTTTGATTCCCCACCCCTAATATGTTTTAAAAATTGGTTAGTGTGAGTCTTCCTACATTTTTTCTTTCAGCCTTGATTTAATATTTTCTTACCATTCCTTAAAAAGTAGCTTTTTCATTTTTGTAAGAAGGCTTTTGACCAGTGTAATAGTTAATAGTTTCTTCTTTTACTCTCTGAAGGGTCTCAGTTGTGATACAAAAGACAAATCAAAGGAACAAAAGGGGGAAAGTGTGAGGTGTGATCAAAAGAAATCCCTTAGATACAATTAAAGGGGGTAACCAGTTTGGCACTCTTGATTTCACTTAAGTGCCCCAAATTTTAAGCCTCTTCTAGTATGCCAACTTTTAGATTCCCATAATAATTGGTAGAAATGCTCTTTGACACACTGTCTTTGCCCCTAAGGTGGTGAGTTATAATTGTTCATTTCCTGGTCACTCCATGGGAAGGTAGTGTTGTGTAGTAGTTCACTCACTTACTCATTGTCTTCCAATAGGAGCAATGACCCTGCAATGGGTTTTCTGAAGCTATTAATCTTGTGGGAGGAGAATGACCATCTTTCTCCCTTGAGGCAGCTGGTGGGTTCAAACTAGTAAAAAGGTGTCATCTTTGGGCTGGTAGAAGAACTTTCTTTGGGCTATGCCACCAGAACTTCCTGTAGTGGCTAAAAGCTCAACTCTAATTGTCACAAAGGAACCTGAAGAGCAAGGTATTGAGGAGCATTGATTGAATGGCTACATAACCTGGGGTAAAAAAATCTATATACTGTATCAGAAGGAAAAACATTAGTGATGTTTGGAAGTGCCATTTGTTAGGTGTTTGGAAGTGCCATTTGGTAGGTGTAGAAATGAAAAATTTATGAGCTTAGGTGTTGTTATAGGGGGTTAGAAAGTAAACAGATTTCCTTTATGAGTTCTAGGGGGAAAAGGTGAGAATACACAGCTACTCTGTCACCCATTTCCTTCACTCTCATTTACTCTATCCACTACCCTCTCCCTCCTAAAAAAAGAAGGTCATGAAGAGGAATCTAGAGGAAGTCTGTGCTGGATACAGAGGCATTTCATAGGTGACAGTGACAAAGATGCAAGAAATTATAGTAGAACTAAAACACATGGGATGAGTTTGAAGGAAGTCAGCCAGGGCCCTCCATTAACTGTGTTGGTAAGTTCTGAAAACATGCACAGGGAAAATTCTAGGAGAGTCTCACCAGAGATTCTGAATCTGGGAGTGCTGAAGTCAAGAATAGGACATGAGAGTCACCTTGGAATCCCACTGCTGTCAAGCATGAACATTATACAGAATCAGTCACCAGGTATTCAAAGTGGAAATCAGGCCAGAAAAGAGAGAGTCTATCTTCATTATAATAATTCTGTCCAACATTTTTGATTCTTGATTTGCAGAGAAATAGTAAAGTTCTGTTTTGGATATTGTAAAACTTTTCTGGTGCAATTATTGTTGTTATTAGGTGCCATTGAGTCAAGTATAATTCACAGAGACTGTATGAACAGCAGATCCAAATTTTCTCCTATCCTGTACCATCCTCACACTTCCTCACACATTAGAGTCCATTACTATAGTCACTATGTCAGTCCACCTGATCGAGGGTCTTCCTTTCTTTTGCCTACCCACTACCTCTCTGAGCAACTTGTTCAGTCTAAGGAACAGCCACTCCTAGCAACATGCCCAAAGTATGTGAAGCGAAGCTTCCTGGTGGCAGTGTCCCAGCCCTGTGCTCCCGCACCACACCCCCTTCCCTTGCTTCCTGCAACTCCACAACCACGCACCTCAGACCCGCCACAACCTTATGATCCCAGGGCATGGCCACAGATCCAGCGATGACCCAGAACCATCACCCGGAGCAAACAGCCAAGCTGCTGTGGAACTAATCTGGCAGGAGAAAGGGCCATAGGATCGTGACTGGGTATTGTGGGGCACTGCAATTACCTGGGAGAGCACCCAAGGGCGTGCCCACTGGTGGGGAATTTGGCCAAGCTCTCTTGGGCCACACCGACTGCCCAGAAACAAGCTACCACTGGTAAACTGAACTTTTGTGGACTCTGCAGACCTACAAGAGGCTAGTGGGTCGGTGGGAATTTGACTTTGACTTTTTGGGTCTTGTTGGATCCAGGGCCCTGCTTGGGCAGCGGCTGCTGTTTGAGGGCACCTGTGTAAGTGCCACCAGGCAGGGACCACTGAGTGAAAACCACTGGGTGGAAACGGACAGCGGGAATTTGAGTAGGAACCCCAATCGTGAGCACACTCAGACAGCTGAGGTTCGAGTGAGGTCCCCCAAGTCATTGACCTGCCCTTACAGTTACCCCAACCCTGTGCCTGCCTCAACCTATTTGGCTCCACATCGGTGTCTGCACTTCTGGGCAATCAACTTGCTTTAATCGGGAGCACCTTGACCTGTCTTACCAATAAGAGATTGCCCTCACAGGCTCTAAACTGACATTTCTCTGAAGTCAGAAGTTCAGAGAAACACACAAGTGGGGAAGCTGCCCTACTGATCTCTAGAACATTGTCTTCAGATCAAGAACATATCAATGTCTTGAAGAAAGCAAGCTATCCCACTCAATACACAAGCACAAAGCAAGATGTCACCCCCAAAGGGTGGCACAGTATAAGTGGATTTCCTGAAGCTAGAAAGTCTGATGAAACTTTCTGACACAATTTAAAAGAATGATTGAATATCTTCAATGGATAAAAGACAAACTTGACGAATTAGAGCATATTACAAGCAAAACCCAGGAGGATCTCAAAAAAACAATGCAGAACAATGCAGAGAAAACAAACGAGGCATTAGTCGCACTGGAAAAACAAGAAACCATTATTCAAAATATAAGGTCCAATGTTTCAGAGGCTGTCAGAATGATGGAGGGACACATGAGCAGAGTTGAAGAGATGGAACACAGAACCAGTGAAGTTGAAGACAAGAGTTGTCACCACTGATCTGCTAGAGCAAAAGGCAGACTCAAAAAAGAAGGAAAAAGAAGAAAACCTAAGAATAATGTGGAACACCATCAAGAGAAATTTGCATCATTGGAATTCCAGAAAAGGAAGAAGCAAGTAAAGTCACTGAAAAAGTTGTGGAAGAATTACTAGAGGAAAACTTCCCAGGCATAATGAAGAATGAGAGAATATGTATTCAGGAAGCTCAGCAAACACTATCTAGATTAGACCCCAAAAGAAAAACATCAAGGCATAGCATAGTTAAATTTGCCAGAACCAAAGACAAGGAAAGAATCCTGAAAGCAGCAAGGGAGAAACAAAGAGTAACCTATAAGGGAGAACAGATAAAATTAAGTGCTGATTTCTCAGCAGAAACCATGCAAGCAAGAAGAGAGTGGAAGAACATATATTAAACACTCAAAGAACACAACTGTCAACCAAGAATACTGTACCCAGAAAAATTATCCATCAAAAATGAAGGACAGATCAAGATATTCCCAGGAAAGCAGAACCTAAGAGAGTTTGTAAAAACAAGACCAGTGTTGGAGGAAAGATTCAGAGACTTCCTTTTTACAGACATACCAAAGAAAGCTGCATGGTCCAAAGTAACTAGCAACAACACCAAAAAGAACTCAACACAATGATAGCAATAAAACCTAGCCTCTCAATAGTCACACTGAACGTGAATGGTTTAAATACACTACTGAAGAGAAAAAGAATAGCAGATTGAATAAAAAAACAAAATCCATCAATATGTTGTCTGCAAGAGACACACCTGAAAAATCAAGATAAAGACAGGCTAAAAATAAAAGGGTGGAGAAAATTATACCAAGCAAATGGCAACCAGAAAAAATCAGGAGCAACAATATTAATCTGATAAAATAAATGTCAATGTAAAAACCATCACATAGCACAAGGAAAACCACTACATAATGCTCAACGGGTCAATAGAACAAGAGGACATAACAATAATAAATATCTTTGCACCAAATAAAAGACCTGACAAAATACATAAAACAAACATTAACAAAACTGAAAAAGGAAATAGACAACACTACCATAGTACTTGGAGACTTCAATACACCACTCTAAAGAAAAGATAGAAGTAGCAGGAAAAAAACTCAACAGAGATACTGAAGAATTAAACCACACAATAAACCAAGTTGACCTCATAGATATTTATAGGCTAAGGCACCCCCAAGAAGCACAGTATACCTTCTTCTCCAATGTGCATGGAACGTTCTCCAGAATAGATCACTTTCCAGGTCACAAGGCAAGCATCAATAAATGAAAAAAAACATCGAAATAATACAAACCATCTTTTCAGATCATAATGCTACAAAATTAGAAATGAATAATAGGACAATAAAGGAGAAAAAACCATACATTTGGAAGCTGAACAACACCTTGTTTGAGTATGACTAGGTTCTAGAAGAAATAAATATGAAATTAAAATGTTTCTTGAAACAAATGACAATGAAAACACCACTCGCCAAAACCTCTGGTAAACAGCCAAAGCAGTAATCAGAGGTCAATTGATAGCAATAAGCAAACACATCAAAAGGCAGGAAAAACAGACGATTGACTGTCTAACCCAACATCTCCAGCATATTGAAAAAGAACAGCAAGAAAACCCGACACCCTCTAAAAAAAACAAATTATAAAAACCAGAGCAGAAAGAAATGAAATAGTAAACTGAAAAATAATTGAAACTATCAACAAAACTAGGAGTTGGTTCTTTGAAAAAGGCCAATAAAACTGATAAACTACTACCAAAACTCACAAAAGAAAAGGAGAAGAAACACAATCCTAATAATAGATGAATTAGGCAACATCACAACAGACCCAACAACACAACAGAAAAGGTAATACAACAACTTCAAACCAAAAAAAGCCCTGGACCAGATGGTTTTACAAGTGAATTTTATCAAACATTTAGAGAAGAACTGTTACTAATACTACCAAAATTATTTCAGAAAATAGAAGAAGATGGAAATCTCCCAGATTCATTCTATGAAGCAAACATATCTTTGATACCAAAGCCAGAAAAAGACACCACCAAATACAAAACTATAGGCCAATATCTCTCATGAACACAGTTGTAAAAATCCTGAATAAAATACTGGCCAATAGAATCCCACGATACATCAAAGAAATAATTCACCATGACCAAGTGGGATTCATAACAGGTATGCAAGAATGGTTCAACATAAGGAAAACAATTAATGTAATTCATCACATTAACAAAGCAAAGACCTAGAACCACATGATCCTATCAATTGATGCAGAAAAGGCCTTTGATAAAATCCAACAACCTTTCCTGATTAAAACACTCAACAAAATAGGATTAGAGGGGAATTTCTTCAACATAGTAAAAAGTAAACAAACCTGAGAGCCAACATTGTTCTCAATAGAGAGAGGTTAAAGGCATTCCCTTTAAGAATAGGAACTAGGCAAGGAAGTCCACTATCACCTCTCTTATTCATTATTGTATTGGATGACTTAGCGATAGCAATAAGACAAGAGAAGGGAATAAAAGGTATCCAAATTAGCAAAGAGGAGGTAAAATTATCTCTCTATATTGATGATATGATAGTATACTTAGAAAACCTTAAAGACTCAGCCAGAAAACTATTGGACACAGTGGATCAAGGTAGCAACGTGGCAGGATACAAGATCAACATACAAAAATCAGTTGGATTTTTCTACAGTGACAAAGAGAATACAGAGCTGGAACTAAGAAAAACAATACCCTTCACAATAGCTAATCACAAGATTAAATACTTGGGAATAAATTTATCCAGAAGCACAAAGGATTTATTCAATGAAAATCATTAAACTTTACTAGAAGAAACAAAAAGAGACCTTGAGAAGTGGAAGAATATCCCTTGCTCATGGATAGGAAGACTCAATATTGTGAAAAGAGCAATACTACCAAAGGCAATTTACACATTTAATGCAATCCCAATACAAATACCAATCCCATTCTTTAACAGGATGGAAAAGGCAATCTCCAGTTTCATTTGGAATGGAAAGAAGGCCAGAATAAGCAAAGCATTCCTTAAAAATGGAAGACAGGTAGGAGGTATCTCACTCCCTGATTTCAAGTCCTGCTACCCTGCCGTAGTGGTAAAGACAGCATGGTGCTGGTACAATGACAGAAACATGGACCAATGGAATAGAATTGAGAACTTGGAGATCAGCCCATCTATCTATGATCAACTGATTTTTGACAAGGAGATGAAATCATTTAAGTGGGGAAATGACAGCCTTTTTAGCAAATGGTATTGGCAAAATTGGAAAAGTATCTGCAAAAAACTCAAGCAAGGTCCACACCTCACTCCATATACAAAAACCAACTCAACGTAGATTATGGACCTAAGACTAAAACCAAGGACTATAAACTTCGTTAAAGACAAACTAGGAACAACACTAGAAGTCCTAATCCACAACATAAACAGTCTTCCAAGTATCCTGAAAAACCTACAACCAGGAGAAGATAAAGTAGATGAATGGGATCTTCTGAGAATCAAATCCCTGTGCACATCCAAAAACTTCTCCAACAGGGTAAAAAGGGATGCCACAGACTGGGAAAAAGTATGTGGGAATGGCACATCAGATAAGGGACTTATATCCAGAATTTATAAAATACTTGTGCATCACAACAAGATAAAGATAAACAATCCAGTTTAAAAATGGGGACAGATTATGAACAGACACTTCACCAAAGAAGACATTCAGATGGCTAACAAGCACATGAAGAAATGTTCAAAATCCCTAGCTCTAAGAGAGATGCAAATCAAAACTATGAGATATCATCTCACCCCAGACAGAATAGCAAAATTTAACAGAACAGCAAGCAACAAATGCCATTGAGGTTGTGGAGAAACTGGAACCCTTATTCTCTGTTCGTGGGAGTATAAAATGGTGCAACCACTGTGGAAGGCAGTATGTTGCTTTCTTAAAAAGTTACAAATAGAGATACCATTTGACCCAGCAATTCCACTACTGGGAATATACCCCAAAGAGACCATAACTGACATCCAAGCAGACATATGCATACCCATGTTTATTGGGGCTTTGTTTACAATAGCAAGGAGTTGGAAACAACCTAAGTGCCCATCAACAAACGAATGGATAAAGAAACTGTGATATGTTCACACAATGGAATACTATGCTGCATTGAAAAACAAGGAACTCATGCAATATTATTCAAAATGGGTGACTTTGGAGGACATTATGTGGAATGAAGTATCTCAGTCACAAAAGGACAAATACTATATGGTGCCACTGTTGTAAAACAGGACTGACCTTGGGTTTGGGGAGATACTGAGAATGATGGGTTCAATAATGTATACTGTATTGAAACCGATGAGGGAGAAAACTGTTTAAAAGGGATATGTGATTAGATATTTTTGTTATGACAGGTGTCATGTCATGGTGGAGTGGACATAGGGGAGGGTTTGTAAAACAATGAAAGAATTTTTCATTTACTTTTCCAAGAGGATAGTTTACTAGGGGGGAGGGTTGGGAGAGGAGAAAAGTGCAACAATGAATGAATGGAAATCCAAAGTCTCTGTAAATTTTTGCTGAAATCAATAATAAATTTAAATAATAAAAAAACCCAGCCCAAAAGATGTTGCTGTTTTTAGGTGCCATAGAGGTGACTACAACTTGTAATGACTCTATGAACAACAAATCTGATCGTTGCCCTGTTCTATGCATTACTTACCCTCTTTGATGTACTTGAGCTCATTGTCATGGTCACTGTGCCAGTCCATCTCCTTCCTTAAGGGTTTTCTCTCTTTCTCTGACCCTCCTTATTCTCCAGCATGATGTTCTTTTCTGAGCACTGGTCCCTTCCTGACTTCACACCCAAAGTATGTGAGGTGAAGTTTCACCATCCTTGTCTCTCAGGTACATACTGGTTGAACTTCCTCCAAGACAAACTTATTTGTTCTTTTGGCAGTTCATGGTATATTCTGTAATCTTCTTCAACATCACCACAATTTAAAGTTCTTCTGTCACATTTATTCATTATCCAACTTCCACATACTTAGATAGTAAAAGGTATAGAGTATGTTGTTGTTGTTATATATCACTGAGTCAGAACCAACCCATAGCTGACTTTTCAGTAGGCTTTCAGAGGCAGTTAATTGCACAGGAGGAGATTGCCTATCCTTCTCCCCTGGAGCAGCTGGTGGATTTGGAACTGTGTGCCTTTTGGATTCAGAACATTTTACCACTAGGCCACCCAACCTCCCGATAGAGGATATGAATAATAATTAATGAAGTTGATTCAATAAAGGCATTTTGAACATGATAATCTACAGAGAATAAACTTTTCTTTCAAATGTCTGTGAAATATGTATTAGGTCACAAGAAATGTCTCAATATATATCCAAAGTCATAATTTTTCTGGTCTACATTCTCAGCAATAAATAACAGGACAGAAATAACGAAAGTCCCCTATAACTTTCATTGCCAAAAAGAAATAAAAGATTTTTATATTTTCCTGTCATCGAGAAGATGTCACAATGAATAGAGGAATCCGTTTAAAAAATTATTGGATGTAAATTCTCAAACCCAGACCTAAGAGATGTGTAATACATGTCCCTATTTCATTAAGGAAAAAGCTGAACTGTAAGAAAGTGAAACATCTTGGCCAGAGGTTACATTAGTAAATGGAAGAATGTGAGTTTGAACTTTTGTCGGCTACCAAACTTTACAAGTCTGAACCTTTGTCAGAATCATACATTTAGTCTCAAGAGTTGATTAGGTCTACATTTCTGAATGACAGTTTTGTTATAGCTATCAAACAGATGTCTATGTCTTGGAGAGGGTGCAGCTGGAGTGCTCTTTGGAGGCAAGAATGATGAGGTTTTTGCCTCACATACTTCAGACGTGTCCCTTGGAGAGGGACATGATGTTGGGAAGGGTGGAGGGTCAGCGAAAGAGAGGAAGATCCTCAACCAGGTGGATTGACAGTGACTGCTGCAAAGGGCTCTTATATATTATTAGGAAGTGTGAGGATGGCACAGGATAGAACAGGGTTCTGATATTTTGTTCATGGGTTCACTATGAGTTGTACTCAACTCGACCACACCTTTCAACAACTATCAAAATTCTTAGACTTTTAAAATCAACTTTGCCCAGAAAAATCTACTTTTAGGATTTTTAAATAAAGACAGGAGTTGCAAATCTGTATATCAAGGGAAGAAAAATAAATGAGTTTCAGTGGACTAAGATCCATACAAACTAGTTGAAACAGCCTTTGATAATGGCACCAGAGTGTTGGGGGTGAGGAATAAAGGCAACTTTCTTCCAAGCTGGAAATCTTCACCCAATGCAAGCATTTCAGAAGTCACTGTTTAGCCTTTGGGGTTTTGTCACCAACACCACTCTGTCTCTTTTTTTGTCATGTTTGTGGGAGCTCTGTTGTGTCATATGACAATGAGTGAATGGGGACTTAAAGTGTCGTTGGGATTTCTTGGCAGCCACATTAATGTACATGATCTGGTCATGGTCATTTAGCTGGCATTCCCAATTTTCACTGGGATAGCTTTAGCTGGCTATCAAGGAGTCTTATCATAGAAGCAGCCAAGTGGCAAGTCCTTACTCTCAGGAGTGATTCCTCGGAGGCCACCTCAGCCCAGCCTTGTGTAAGGACCTCTATCCTACATCTCACTCCAGAGCAAAGTGAACTCCTAGACTGGCACAGTGACTCTTATTTGTGTCACATTCTGAACTTTCTACTCCTCCTCCAAAGTTATAAGATTCGGGCCCCTTCCATGCCCAGAGAAACCCAGAGTGGTTCAAGACAGCTTAACTTTGGCCCTTCCACTCTCTGCCTAAACACACTACACAGCCTGGCTTACCTTGTTATGGAGGGGCTTGATTCACTAAAGCCCAAATTTGAATCACACTTAAAATCTTTAGGAGAAACCTAGAATCTCTGGACCAAAGAAAGATTGGGATCCATACATCTCTACTGTGCCTCCTTTCTCCATAACTCCCAGGTATTAGAGAGGAAGGCTGAACACTCTCTATTTTGCTGTCACACCTCTGGGGCCTAAGGCACTAAGGAACTCTGTCTTCGTTGTATTGTTCTGTGACTCCACCGAGTTTAATTCTCAGTTTCCTAAAAGAATTTTTAAAATGTTTCTCTCTTGACAAGACTTTACTTTCAAACTTCTTATCTTGCTGCTGAATTATATCTTGAATTTCAAATATTATGTCATTTTTCTCTTCTTTCTTCACTGCTGGAAGACATTAATCCCCACCCTTTACTGTGTTAGATCATATTTGTGCAGATGCCAAAGAGAAAAAAAGCAAAGTTAAATTTCGAAAATATTACTCTTATTACGCATGTAAATATATTGCTGCAAGAATGTTGACTATCATGGAAAATGTAAATCACTCCAATGTACAAGATAGAATTAGAGCAATAATAAAGTAAAAAGTGGAGAAAATGCAGATATTCTAAGTGTTCCTGGATAGGATGGTTTAATGAGATGCAACTTATTTAATCATAATGTATTTATATCATGATAATATACAAAAAGAGCACAGGTCATATCCTGTAAATAGGCAAAGTATGTGAGTGAGCTGAAGAAAAGTCTGAACATAGAGCCGTGGCAGTATGTTCTCTGAGATGTGAGTTGATGGAGTACCTTTACTTTCTTCCTCACTGCTCTTCCCCCTTAAGCCTTTATGCCCTGACAGACACACTCACATATGTTCATAGACACGTATTTTCAACAAGATTTCTTTTGTAATATAAGATTTTCAAATCCTTTCCTTTGGTGCCCTAATTCCAAATAATTTCCTTTCAAGTAATAAAAGCCATGGTCATTTACACTTCCCATCTTTTTGAAAGGTATAAAGTGACTGTCGTGCCTTATCCCTGAACTCAGAGAATGTGGGAAAATGGAGCCCCAGCTATATATTTCAATTATGGGGCGTATTTTGACAGTCATAAACCAGGGAGTCGTTGGATGATGCAAATGGTAGACGCACTTGCTTGGCTGCTCACTAAAAGATTAGAAGTTTGAGTTCACCCAGGGGTGCCTTACAAGGAGGTCTCTTGATCCCAGAGGTGCCTTAGAAGGAGGCCTGCTGATCTGCTGCTGAGCAACCAGGCCCTGACAAACCTTGGAACCCACTTTTATGCCACTGACAAACCTTGGAGTACACTTCTACTCTGATAAACACGGAGTTGCTGCAAGTTAGATTTCACTCAGTAGCAACTCTTTTTTCCCCTGTTTTTTTAAAAAAGTAACCGAGTCAATTTTCTCAAACAAAACTAGTAACATTTTTGTGTTGACTTTGTGTCGTAAATAGTAACATTTTTGTTTTGAATTTGTGTCAGTACTACCAAGAGTTGTATTCTGTTGGCCTAGCAATAAAGAGTTGCACTGTCAACACAAAGCCACATGGTTCGAATCCACCAGCACCTCTATTGGAGAAAGACGAGCAGTTTCCTTCCTTGTGATTTACAGCTTCTGAATACTCATGGAGGATGAGTTGGTTTTGACTCAACAACACACAACAGTACCAATAGTTGATAGCAGGAAATGTTTTTAGATTTTTCTGTGTGTATGAGTGTAGCTATGTTGACAAAATGAAGACATAAAAATGAAAAAGTTAGATATGTTTCTACAGAATCAGTGTAGCCATAACTAACAAAAAAGTTATCTTAGCTCTTACTGTAGTACTCATCATCATCATAACAAAACTATGAGTCGGGATCAACTCCAAGCAACTTCATAGAACATAGAGCTGTCCCATTAGGGTTTCCAAGGCTATAATCTTAATGGAAGGGAACTCTGATGGCCTAGTGGGTAAGGATTTGTGCTGCCAACCCAAGACAGGTGATTAAAATCCACTGCCTCCTCTGAGGGAGAATGGTAGAAAATCTCCTTCCCACGATTTACAGGCTCTGAAAATCCATTGGAGGATCAACTATGAGTAGATTCTGACTCAATGACAATGAGATTTTTTGGTTTGTTTTTAAAAATCTTTTTCGAAGTAGCTTTCTATAACTTTCTCTCATGGAACACTTGGAGGGTTTGAGTAACTAAAATTTTGGTTAGCTGGTTATGCTCCATTAAGTCAGAACCAACTCATAGTTGAAAATCCAGTGAGCTTTCAGAGGTACTTAATTTGCACGGGAGGAAATTGTTTATCTTTCTCCTGTGGAGAAGCTGGTGGATTCAAACCACATGACTTTGGGTTGGCAGCACAAATCCTTTTCATAAGCTATCTTAGCTACCTACTATGCCAATAGGAATCCTTTATATAAATAATTATTAAACAAAACTGACCAAAACTTTCATGTAATAATTACTTTCTCTTACTGTATGCAAGATGTTCTGATTTTTGTGTTCTATTTTGTCTTTGACAGTATAACACCCAATTGAGTTCCCAAACCATAATGGATTGTTAATGTTACAGCTTAAAACTTGTTTAAAAGCCATCAGCTAGATTTGACTAAGGACTTTGTCACTAATCAGTGGGTTTAAGGCAGAGCATTCAAGGGTGGGATTTCTACAGATCAGACTGAATAAGTTGAGTCACCTTATTCCCAAAATATAAGACTTAGAAACTTGATTTCAGTCTGGATTGATGTCTGAAAAAGTGATCTGAAGGCAAGAGTCGTGGTCAATTTTTGAAAGCAGGAGGAATGCTTGACTATGATCTGAATCAGGAGGGCAAGAGCTGAAGGTGTGGTCTAAATTGAGGGCTACATCTTTTTAGGATGTAGTATGAAGCTAGGTAGAATCTTTAACAGACTAATGGGCATCGTCTGGTGATCTATTTCTAGTCCGTTAATTGAAAACTCTATGGAGCATAGTTCTACTCTGACAAGTATGGGACCATCATGAGTCAGAATTGGCAAGTAGTTCAAGTGGTGAGATTAGGAGGAAGGACAGGAGGGCAAAGGAAGGAATTGAGGCGATGGGACAGGTATGAGGCTTGTCCCATAGAAGCAAAAGAATGTGGGATCTTTGACAGCAGCACTAATCTCCATAGTCCTTCTTGCTGGTTCCTGAGCAGCTGAACATGCCCATATCCTTCTAGGATTGGCTGGGGAACCTGGGTGGATCACTTGAGAACATCATTGACTTTAGCTGAGTGGAGTGAAAGAAAATCGGGAGCTGACAGTTTTATCATTTTCATCTTTAGAGCTATTCTGCTCATCCAGAATTAGAAGACTCCAACTGGAAGCTCTCTTTTTGTCCTTTTTTAATATTCTACCCCATGTGCAAGAGAAGGGGAACCATTTAAATTTAATTTAACCATTTAAATTCTATTTGGCCAACCTTACACTTTCTGACTCTGGTTGCATGTGTGGCTAATGGAAAGAGCCTATGTTTTTTTGAGAAGCTTAATCAGAGAGGTTTGGAAATTGACATAAACACAAAAGAATGCATTTCAGAAAACAAATCAGAATGATTTGTGATTCAGTGTTCTTACTTTGCTCCTACTCTTTGCATATTAGACCCTTAGAAATGATTGGGCAATAATATGAATGCCAACTTGTGTGCAAAAGTCCTCACATTGTGAATGCACTTTAAGGAAAATCTGTTGACTTCTTACCACGTTCCAAATACTGAAGAGGTCACCACGGGGAAAATTAATTAAATAATTATATTAAGAAACCCTGGAATTGCATTCAGCAGTTACTGTCTTTGGGGATCGTAGTGAGATCTTGGCTTCTCCAAAGCCATGTCACAGAAAATGGCGTAGGAGGACATTGACTTTGATTTTGAGGTGTGTTGGGGACATTGTGATTCAATGTTAGTAGTCTGTTTTTCCATGCCAAAGGTTCCTGGTTTAATTCCTAGCAACAGCCTAACCCACACAGTCCATCACTGGAAGTTAATATGTTGCTATGACTCTGAACAAGTTTCAGGGGAGCTTCCAGACAAAGATGAACTAAGAAAAAAGGACTGTAGACCTACATCTCTAAGTTAGGTAATGAAAACTATATGGATCACAGTAGTCCAGTTCACAAGCAATGGCACAGTTCTCCCATTTTGTTTTGCTCTATAACTGATCCTTAATGATTTGGGAGCTGGCTTAGCAGCTAACAGTAACAACAGGTTATTGAAAGAATCTGTAGCAGAATTCATAGGAGGCTACTTGTATGTCATATATTTTCTGAAATGTTTCTTTGTAATACAGAGGCATAAAAATCCCAAGAAGGGCCTAGACCCTCCATGCTGGTCCGATGTTAACATACCCTGAAGAATTCTTCAGGCCCTACACTTGTATTTGAGATGGAATTTAACCCAAATTTTAGGTCTCTTTCTCATCCACTGAGTTCTAGAACATGATCAACACAACCCTCTGTGACTATAGTTAACTCAGCAATTTCATATTAGAAATAGTTCTGGAAAACCCAAACCACAGCTGAGTCCAGTCCTATTCGTATTTGGGCTTAGAAGGAGTTTTTATTTCTATATTGGAGCTTTGTTAACAATGGCTGATTTTCACTTCTTTTGGTCTGTAGAACTTAAAGTCATTAACTTTTAAGTAGGAGTCTCTAGATCGGTGCATTTGGTTATGTGCTTAAACTGCTAGCCAAAAGATTACACATTCAAACCAACCCAGAGACAACTCAGAAGGCTTGGGTCCTCAATTAACCAGAAGTCAGGAAATCAAAACATGAGTTGCTTTGAAAAAATTTACTGTTAGGGATCTCTCCAGAGTGCTAAGGAGCAACAATGCCAGTCTAGAGACTAAGGTGCGCCTCTTCCAAGCCATGGTCTTTGCAGTTAGGTGTTACACATCAGAGTGACTAAGGATAACAGATGAAAAACTGATTCCTCTATCATGGACTGCTAAGAGAACAAACAGTTCTGTTCTGGAGAGGGTGAAATCAGGTTGCTCCTTAGAGATAAAGATTGTGAAGCTTTGACTCATATACTTTGGACATTTTGCCAAGAGAGATCAGTACTTGGAGAAAGACATCATGCTTGGGAAGGTGGAGGAGAGGAAGACTCTGAATGAGGTGGATTGACACAGTGACTATGACACTGAGGAAAAGTTTGTCAGAGACAGGGAGACTGGCTTAGGACAGGGTTTAGAGCCATTGTTCATAGAGTTACTATGAGTCATAGCCCAGTTGATGGCATATAATAACAACAAAAACAGTAACAACTCTCTTACTTACCTAATCAATACCCTCTTTCTCCTGGCTGTGATCAGAAGTCCATTAGGCCCAGGGTTGAGAGGAAATTAAGGTGTGACATGGATACTCCAACATTGATTGGCTATTCTGGGAGTAGCCACTGGTGTAACTTCCAAACCAGAGAATTTGTTCATAAGGCAAAGAGCAGATGAGACATGTGTTCTAACAGTTTGAATTGCTTATCTGTTCTTGTAGGGGAAGGACAGGAACATAGCTGAGGTCACACTGAACATTTTAGTAGATGAAGTGTTTTAAGGCTTTAGGGGGAGGAAGACTAGTTGTGGCTGACGGACAGTGATGTTGGAGAGAAGATCTGTGAGGTGTCCTGATAATGGGAAAGTGAGTTAAATACCTGCGGTAAAACCAATCAACAGCTGCCACAGAACTCGGTGCCTTTGAGATTTACTTTCCCAGGTAGTAGGTTGATCTTGTAAAACAGAGCTTATTTGTGTAGGTTAAGACACGATAATCAGAACTAGAAAGACTCAAAGCTACAGGTCTAGACAATCTTATCTTCCCTTGCCTCTTTAGTAACTGAGGAGGCTCTTGGAGTCTCAGAGTAACCCAGAGAAGGCAAAACCAGTTTAGTTTCCAAAATATGAAAGGCTGTGTAAACCTGGCACAGTGGTTGAAGAGGTTGGCTGCTAATAAAAAGGTAGGTGATTTCACCTGTCATTAGCTTTGCAAGAGGAAAATGAGGCAATCTGTGTCTGTAGACATTAACAGCCTTGGAAACCCCATGAGACAGTTTACCCTCTCCTATAGGGTCTTTGAGTCTGAATCAACTTGATGGCAACATTGGGTTTGGATGATAACTTCCAATGCTTGAGGAAGCTGACTAGGTCCATCTCAAGTGTGACTCAATGGAGGAATATCTGGTTCCAGGCTTATAATATTGGATAAAGAATAATCACTTATAAAACAAACAGGCCCCACACAGGTAGAACAACTATCAACGGTGGAGTATGAGAAAGAAAAACAAGTTTTTAAATGTCTTCTTTTAATTTTATCTTCAAAACTCAACTCGTTGCCATTGAGTCAGAACTGACTCGTAGCTGACCCTCCAGCTCATTTTCTGTGTCTGTCAATCACACTGGAGGAGCTTGTCCATCTTTCTCCCATGTAGCACTTGATGTATCTGAACTGCCAGAGAAGTGACAACTTTGAGTTACACAGTGCAGCTCCATAGTCAATGCCACTCAAGCTCCCAAGAGGGTTTTTTTCTTGGGTTTTGTCTTATATACCTCATTTTATTTTCTTCTTGAAAAAAATTTGGGATCTGTGATACCTAGAACATGCTTATTAGCAAGTTAAGTTTTTAAATGGATCTAGACTCTTCTCAACACCCAAGGATTTTTTTTTTAGCTTTCTCCCCTTTATTGAGTCAAATAAACACCAGGCCAAATAAACACCAAGATTGCGTACCTTTTTCCATGTCATTCAATGTAGTGAATGAATTAGCGAGGCTATGGGATTTCAGAAGCAAAAGAAAGAGACCTTTCTTCCCAGGTGCCTCTGCATGGGTTTGAACTGCCAATTTTTCAGCTAGTAGGCAAGTCCTTAATCATTTGCAACATCTCAGAGCTTCTTTGAGGATGTCTAGGTTCATTCATTTCATCTGAATGAATGAGAATAGTTTTTCTTCTCTCTGATGGCATAGTTCATAGAGTTAGGCTGCTAACATAAAGACCTCACTTCTCTGGTATTGACTCTGGGAGAACAATAGACAATCTCCTGCTGGAGGGTCAGCTTTGAGTCCTTTCTGACTGGAAGACAATGAATGAATTGAATAATTAAGGGAAGACTATAAATAATACAAAACACCTCTTAAGATTTGAAACAGATTTGAATCTATTTGTGTATAGGGTGAGGAGAAAAAGAGGTGATATGGGAGAAGTTTCTTTAACAAACCTTTCAAAGCTCTAACAAAAACTTAAACATGCTTTCAGATATTTTTTCATGCTCTAGAAGTTTCAGATAATGCATTCAGTTAATGTGTCAGCAGAGTATAAAAACAATAGACTATGAAGAGAAATAATCTAAGGTAAAGACTAAGGAACAACTGAATTAACCAATAACTGCTTTGTTTTCTTAGATCAGGAAGTGTACTGCACCATTGGAATGAAATCTATTACTTTGTGGAACAGTTGGCCCACAAATTCATCAGGTGAGAAACAAAATTTACATGTTTCCTTAACAAAACTAGATCATGCTTACTCTTCTACTAATTACTGACTACTCTGTAGATAATTATTTGGTTTTTGACAAAGATGAACTCTCACATCTCATACCAATGACTGTTAACTTTGTTTTCATCTGTCCCACATAGTAAAGTAACCTTTTTTAATGTTGTATTTTTTATTAATTAACAATCATTCATATACATTGTGTTTGATACAATCATTCCTATATATTATATTTGATATAATTAATTATTGTGTTTTCAGTAGTAGCCAGGTTTAGTAGACAAAATTTTTACTTTCTGCCTCTCATGTTGAAGAATGTATTTTTGTAAAAAAGATCATTAACTTGTTCCTTTCACAGTGCATCACAATGCAATTGGTGTATTTTAGCTGCCCTGTGTGCAGGTTGACCAACTTGATCTAGCTTGCTCAGGAAATTCCTGTCTTTAACAAGGAAAGTCCTCAGTTCCAAGGAAACCAGGACTTTTGTGCATGCCTGCCCTGAATCTAGCATTACATACTGAAACCTCCTTAGTTATTAGTAAACCAGCACTATCATTAACCTTAATGATGTGTCAAATACAGGAAAGGAAATATTTTCACCTTTCTTGTGTGAAATACCCATATATAATATAACACAACTGAGATAGCTTGTGATAGCTTTCAAGAGATATGTGAAACAAGTTGTTAAGACCTTTAGTAAATTTAGTCTGGTTATTGCAAATTCTAACACAACCCCACTCCTTGCTGGATGTCCGCCATTGGATTCTCCAGCTACTATGAGTAAACTTCTCTTTTGACTGAAGTTCTTCAGCCCAATGTAGATTGTCCTCTGGCCCAAGGTAATGTATCCCCCCCCCACATTCAGTTTCTAGTCTTAACATATACTTGTTCCCCTGATTGAAGCTGAAGAGAAGGCCGCTTTCTCTGTAATGTCAGAAATTGGAAACTGTTGGAGGAAGCATCTATTTTCAGATGAATGGAGAAAACAATACTGTGCAAAGAGGAGTAATAAAAATACAGAGAAAGTACAGCTTATAGATGAAAATATTTAAGAGAATCATAAAATCTTCCAATTGAAAGAAAAGTTTATTAACTTAAGCAAGATTCACTAATCTTCAACTTCAGTTGTTTTGCTGAGAAGCTTTTGTCTTTTGAGGTAAATTGTCTAATAGTTGGGACAATTCTGACTTTCAGAAACATCCTTTGTCTTTGAGCCAGAAGAATGTCCTTTCCTGCACTCTCACTCATGAGTGTTTCAGAATTATGCAAACTCTGCCTTCTTGTGTTTGACAGTGTTGTCTGCTACGTCTCTAGGCACTCTTCCTGTCCTCTTCTTCTTCTGAAGGAGGAGAGTCTCACAGAAAAGTTTTTGAAGTTAGCCAGATGTAGTTTAAATCTAAGATCCATTGTACAGATAGAAGCAATTTAGTAATCTTGGCTTTACATGTAAAGATTATGAGAGAAATTATGTTTAGTGAGAGAATTCTTGTAAATCACTGCAAATATAGTACCTGCCACATATTAAGCCAAGTGAATTGACCATTACAATTTCTCTTTCATCAATGAGTATCCTTACTACTATCATTTAAGTGATAGTAGTCCTACTGCCTTAGCACTGGTGATGTAGTATCCAGGAGCACGGCCTCCCAAGAAGAGATTGTGATTGGTTCTAAGAAACCAGTGCTCAATTCACTCCTCCTACTGAGTGTTATATCTATTCTAAGGGTTTTCAAAGATGGATTGAACACAAGAAAACATAGATTTTACCTTGAAGGTATAAAAGGTTTGCTTATAACAGAGAAGTTAATAACAGAAGACTTATAAATTAGGAAAACATGTCTGTTAGCAATGTGAAGAATATATTGGGGTAAGGAATGGTGATGGGCAAGAAAACCAGCTCAGAAACCATTGCAGTAGACATGTGATTCAGGACAAGATTCTAAGCTAAGAGACAGAAAAGAAGAGGAAGCAGGTTTGAGAAACACTTTAAGACGTAGCAGTGATAAGTTTTTACTTAGATCATGTGTGAATGTTATTGTAATGTGAAGAAATAGGCTAGTGCTATGAGGAATAATCCACCTGACCACCCAGAGAGTCCAGTCCCATTGGTGACAGGATGTTCTGTTGGTGGACCCACAGCAGTCTTACAGCTCATCTTGTAGACTGAGGAGCATGTTGGGATACAGCTGAGTGTTTTTCAATCTCCTAGAGTGTGGGATTAATATTGTTGAAGTTGTTGAACATGAACATATAAAAGCCAGGCAAATTTAGTCATTAATTATAATGAATATACATACTAAATGGAATACGTAATTTATCCTTGTTAAGCACATTCTCTCTTTTTATGGAAATAACTTCCTTGGGAAGTCAGGTGAAGATTCACAGTTTGTCCTGATCCCGGTTCCCAAACAAAGAGAATTAATTTTATGATCTTGATGACTTACGGCATCACCTTGCAAAGCTGATTGAGACTCTCTCCTTGTCAGAAGTCTTGTGTGGAAACTGCCCAATTTTGCCATTCAGGATTCTCCAGGCACATCTTTCCTCTTCTATTGATACATTTGTTCAAAGTTTGCACAGAACAGTAATAAACTTAAGTTTTCTTATATGTAATGAAGACTTACTGGCCAAAGATATCAAATCAGAGGCAGTTTCCAGAAAGACAAAATTAATGATCTCTTTGGCCCACAGCTTTAAGTCTTGTGCTCCATAAATACTTGAGATGCCAGCATTAGAGTCTCCTTTTCTACTGTAGGTCCTCAGCTATGGTAGCCATGATATAAAGAGAACAAGTTTGAATATGTCAAAATAGTGCCTTAAGGGAGTTTTCTTGTTTTTATTTTTACTTTTTAGCCCACAGCTAAGAATGTCCTTCATTGTCTTTTCTACTAGAGGAACAACCTTAATGAAGCTTACCGAAGACAGGTAAGGATGTTTCCTTCCCACCCTTGTCACTAAAACATCTATCTCTTCCTGAGTATTTTTTATTAAAATATCTACCGCAAGACATTTGTCTATTCAGCAGTTTTCACAAGTGGAGCAACATTGTTGTTTGGTGCTGCCCAGTCCATCTCAGACTTATAGTAACCCTGTGTACAATACAATGAAATGCTGTCTCATCTCATGCCAGCCCACAATTTCTGCCAGGTGTAAACTCGACATTGCAGCAATGGTGTCAGCCCATCTTGGTGAGGCTCTTTTTCTCTGGCCCTTTACCATGTTTAATGTCTTTCTCAAGGGACTGGCACCTGTAAATACCATGCCCAGAGCACATGAGATAGTCTCCTCATCCTTGCCTCTAAAGAACATTCTGGCTGCACTTTTTCTGAGACAGATGTGCTTATTTTTTGACATTTCATTCAGTATTCTTTAACAGTACACTTCAAGGACATAAATTCTTCTTTAGTTTCCTTTATTTATTATCCAACTTTGAAATGCATGTTATTGTTATGTGCTGTGGAGTTGCCTACCATTCATAGTGACCCTATGTACAATAGCTCTGAAGCGTGCCTGATCCTGAGCCAGTCTCACTGACTCTGACACACCTATCCCCTTATCCTAAGATACAACATTCTCTGGATCCTTACTCTGTCAGTCCATCTCATCCGGGGTCATAGAGGCAATTAAAAACGCCATGCATGGCTTTGGTCAGATACACCTTACCTCTCAAAGCAATGTCCTTGATTGAGCATTTTAAAGAAGTCCTTTGTGGCAGATTTACTCATTGCAATATGTCATTTGATTTCTTAACTGCTGCCTTCATGGATTTTGATAAATAAAATTAAATCTTCGACAACTTCAGTCTTTTTTCTTTTTATCATGATGTTGCTTATTGTTCAGTTTTGAGTATATTTGTTTTCCTTATATTGAAATATAATCCATACTGGAAGCCTCGTGAAAATTAAAAGTTGGTGGTAATCATATTTTCCCAGAAAAAGAGAATTCACTGTATGATCTTAATGACTCTACAACTGTTCTACAATGACAATAGTGAAATACTGCATATTGTGCTACTATGCTCACTGTCCTCAAGTTCTTTTACTTATAAGCTCTTCTTTTACTTATAAGCTCATCTATGCTTCAGAGTCACTGTTACCAATTTAAATTCATGTAGAATTATTAAGGCTTCTTTGGGTGCACTTAAAGGCTTTAGTGACCAAAACATTCCTTGTTAATCAAATTTAATCTTTTGTTAAGCTTAAAGATGACAGATGACTTCTTGCTTTAGTTTCTGTTCAAGGTTTGAAAGTTGGTTCCGGGCAATAGATTGAAAGATTCCTTTAGTTTCAATGTATATAGTAAGCCTGGTTTTCCCAAGAATATGAAGTTCTATTCTACATTTCACTACTTTTGATCAAGGTACATCCTTTGTATTCATAATCAAAATGCTTGGTAATGGTACTCAGGCACTTTGATTTGTTTTGGTCTCGTGGTAAAGAAGGTTAAGGGAGTTTATGGAGGCAAGGACTTGCAAACCATTTTCTTCTTAAATTCCTATGTCTCCTTCATCTCTAGGTTATTGTCTTTTGTTCTGTACTGTGGAGAATAATTTTTATATGTTGGATGGCCAATCTCAAGCTCTTAAGACCTTTGGCAATATTTAAGGAACATATTCCTAATGAGTAGCTTTGACATTTATACCCTGAGGCCATAACTTTGACTTGTAATTTATTTTCATTTAGTAATCTTCCTCTTAAATCTTTAGCTTTGCACATATGCCTACTCACTCTATGATATAAATTTTGGTAGAAGATCCTTTATTTTGATCAAGTTTTTTTTTTGGATCAAGTTTTATAAGTGACTGAATATATTAAGATAAATCAAACATTTGTTTGGGAACTCAGTCTACGGACTTGGAGAACAATGTTAGCAAATAAAAGTCTTGTGGTTCATATGTATTTTTTTTAACTTAAATTCGTTTTATTATGTGGATTAAAATTTCCGGCCTATAAGTGCACTACGAGAATGATAGCTTGATATATTATTATATGTCACCAATTATATATTATCAAGAGAATATAGAGGATTTGTAAACCAGGAAATAAAAGGACATTTGAGTTAAGTATAGAAAAATATACTTGACATCCCAAGATCATATGATCTATTATGGTGGGGATGAAAAGGTGACCAAAAATAGGGTCACTTTTATAGTTAAAGAGGCTATTTCTAAATAAGTCTTGAAATACAATATTGTGAATGACAGGATAATATCCATATGCATACAAGGAAGACTTTTTAATACCACTATCATTCATATTTATGTGCCTACAACCAGAGCCAAAGAGAAGGAAGTAGATGATTTATATCAACTGTTGCAGCCAGAAATTGATCGAACCTGTAACCAAGATGCATTAATAATAATGGGTGACTGAAATGCAAAGGTTGGGAATCAGGAAGAAGGATCAATTTTCAGAAAATAATAGACTTGGTGACAGAAATGAGCCTGGGGTAGAATGATAGAATTCTGTACAATTAATGACTTACTCATAGCAAATACCTTTTATAAGAAATAAATGCAGGTTATACACAAGGAGTGATTAATTACGGGGGAGTGCAAGGAGATCAGGGAAAGAGTCATAAGAAAAAGGAGGGCTATATTTAGAAGCTAAATTCTCTTAAGAATGTTCAGTTAATATACCTGAAATATTTTTTTTGCATTTGTCAGAGAAAATTAATTAGATTTAATTTCCAAAATTCACAGTTAAAGTAATGTGTTTCTAAAAGACAACTAACCCTGTTGAAGGTATAAATGGTAAATTTCCAAGAATTTACAAGCCTTAAAGATAGCAACAATTTGTAATTAAAAAATTGAAGGGCATGAATCTGCTCTCCTCATGGGTGTGTAAACATGAAGGAAGGTGGCAAAAGGAAACTTCCATCATTGAATGCCTGTTATGTATTCTTTGTTATCCTAGGACTTTGTGTGCATACTTGCATTCAGTTCTCCCAGAAAACTTTTGAGGTAAATAATACTACCTTTTACAGTAAGGAAAGTTAAGGTTTAAAGAAACTATTAATTTCCCTAAGATAAAGCAAAGAAAATTAATTTTGATTTCTCTATTGAATAAAGGCTGACAGATACCTGAACCTTTTATCGGGGTAGTTTCTTTAACATTTTTGAGTTCTTAGTTAGCCTCTTAGTAAGAGTAGTAAACCTGAGAAAAATGCATATATTTTTGGTATGATTTTAGAGAACTTGGAGGCTAGGATTTTGAAGCTCTGTCTCACATACTTTGGGCACGTGGACAAGAGGGACTGGTATGTGGAGAAGGACATCATGCTTGGAAGGATGGAGGGACAGCACAGGAGAGGAAATCCAGGAATGAGATTCATTTAATTGATACAATAACTGGGGTATTGGGGATAGGTGTATTGGAGTCAGTGAGACTGGCTCAAGACAGGATAGGCTTCAGAGCTGTTTTACATAGGGTCTGTATGAGTTGCAGACGACTCAATGGCACATAACAGCAGCATATCCAATGTCTATCTAGTAAATTTAATGCCTATTTTGTGTGTTGTTAGGATAAAAAAAGAGGAAATGAATAAAATAACTTTCTATATTCTGGGAACTTGTGCTCTATAAAATAAGCTACTTTGTGGTACTATGTAGAGAAAGTCGAGGAAAGCCCATTTCTGCCTGTCTGATTGAGGGTTATGAGAAGGAGCTAATGGTACTTAGCCCTGCATTTATGACTGA
>NW_006400175.1:1002334-1003656 GCF_000299155.1 Elephantulus edwardii
TGGAAGGAGGAGTGGCATCACTTCCATAATAGCTTGCCTCCGGAAACCCTTTGAACCTGGAGAGAGGATGAAAGACAACCAAGCGTCGAGGACTCTCCTTCACAGGGTCGCTATGAGTTGCCTGCGACTTGACAGCACTTAACAACAACAACAACAAAAACATACACAAGGACTTTACCCGATGGGATACACAAGAATCAGACTGATTACCTCTGTGGAAGGAACCATTGGAGAAATTCAATGTCAGCAGTAAAAACTAGGCTAGGTGCTGATATGTGGAACAGATCATCAACTGCTTATATACAAGTTCAAATGAAAACTAAAGAAAGTTAAATCATATCCACAGGAATCAAAATTTGATCTTGAGTCTATCTCTCATAAATTTAAAAACCAACTCAGGAATAGATTTGAGGCCTTGGGCACTAATAAATGAAGATCAGAGAAGCTGTGGGAAGATATCAAGAATATTGCTCATGAAGAATGCAAAAAGTCATTACCAAAAAGGAAGAAGAAGAGACCAAATGTATGTAAAAAGAGACCTTGAATTTTGCACTAGAGTGCCGAGAAGCCAAAACAAAGGGAAGAAATCAAGAAGTTGAATAGAAGATTTCAAAGGGCTGCTTGGGAAGACAAGGCAAAATACTATAATGAAATGTGCAAGGAGCTGGAGTCAGAAAATCCAAAGGTCAAAATTAGCTCAGCATTTCCTTCTTTTTTTTTTTTTTAAAAAAAAGTTTTCCAGCATTTCTTAAGCTGAAAGAACTAAAGAATAAATTCAAAACATGAATTGCAATGCTTAAGGATGCTATGGGCAGAATATGGAATGACTCAAGAAGCATTAACAGACGCAGCGCCAGTGAGCGAGATCGAGAGCGACGCAGCACCAGCGAGAGCAACGCAGCACGAGAACGGCAGCGCAAGAAGGGAGAACGCTGCCGCCAGACGGGAGAACGGGGTTCCACTGCGAGAGGGGCCTGGAGGAGACCTGGGAAGAGCAACACCCGGCCACCTACCACGGAACTCCAGAGGAGCGAAGACTGTGAGACCCCAGAGGAATGAAGACTACCCGACACTGTGTGACCCCCCCTGCAGCCCACACCCGTGTGACCTTTAACACACAAGGTGCTGCTGCATAAACCCCCAGCAGTGCCCAACCCCCGCCCCCACCTCTTGGTGATAGTGTCCGGGCCCTGCGCTCATTACCCCCTAGTCCCTTGTTTTCCTCCCCTTCTCCCACCCCCCTTGCAACTCCACAACCACACATCTCAACACCAACCACAGCCCTGTGACCTCGGGGCACCACCTTGGATCCAGCCATCACC
>NW_006400175.1:1010768-1013294 GCF_000299155.1 Elephantulus edwardii
CAAAAAAAAGTCTGACACAGAAGAATTTCAAGGAACAACATATGAACAAGAGGCAATGGTGATGAAGGAGGAAGTGCAGGCTGCTCTGAAGGACTTGGCAAAAAATAAATCTCCAGGAATTGATGGAATACCAATTGACGTATTTTAGCAAACAGATGCTGCCCTGCGTGTGCTCACCAAGTTGTGGAAAGAAATCTGGAGGACAACTACTTGGCCAATTGACTGGAAGAGATCCATATTTATTCCCATTACCAAAAAATGGTGACCTGCCCTACTGTGGAAATTACTAAACAATATCACTAATATTACACATTACCAAAATTCTGCTGAAGATTATCCAGAAAAGACTTGAACAGTACATTGACAGAGAACTACCAAAAATACAGCCTGGGTTTAGAAGAGATTGTGACACTAGGGACATTATTGCCAATGTCAGATGGATCTTGGCAGAAAGCAGAGAGTACCAGAATAATATCTGTGTGTGTTCCATTGACTATGCGTTTTACTGTGTGGATCACAATAAGTTGTGGCTAACCTTGAGGAAAGTGAGAATCTCAGAAAACTAGATTGTGCTTATACAAAATCTATACTTGGACCAGGAAGCAGTCCTCAGAACAGAGCAAGGAAACACTGCATGGTTCAAAATCAAGGATCCTGTCCCTGTACCTTTTCAATCTTTATGCAGAACAGATCATTCGGGAAGCAGGGCTTTATGAGGAGGAGTGTGGCATCAAGATTGGAGGAAGACTCATTAACAACCTACGATATGCAGATGACACAACCTTGCTTGCAGAAACGGAAGAAGACCTGAAGCACTTGGTGCAAAATGCCAAGAACTGTAGTATTCAATACGGATTGAAGCTCAACATCAAGAAGACAAACATTCTCATCACTGGCCCAATTGGCAGCACCATAATAGACGGAGAAGAGATTAAGGTTGGTAACAATTACAGCTTGCTCCGATCCACATTCAACACTCTCAATACCAGCAGTCAGGAAACCAGACATTAATTGCCTTGGGAAAATCGGCTATCAGGGACCTCTCCAAAGTGCTGAAGAGCAACGATGGCAGTTTAGATACAAAGGTGCACCTAATCTAGGCCATAGTTTTCTCAATTACTTGTTATGCTTCAGAAAGTTGGACAATAACTAAAGATGAAGAAGAATAGATGCCTTAGAGTTGTGGTGCTGGAGAGAGTCTTGAACATAAAATGGACTGCCAAGAAAACAAATAAGTCTGTCTTGGAGAGGGTGAAACCAAGTCTTTCCTTGGAGGCTAGGATTTTGAAGCTTCATCTGACATACTTTGGACATGTTGCAAGAAGGGGACCAGTCCTTAGAGAGGTACGTCATGCTTGGGAGGGTGGAGGGACAGAGCAGGAGAGGAATACCCTCGATGAGATGGATTGATACAGTGACTGGGTAAATGAGGATAGGTGTTTTGGAGACAGTAAAGTTGGCACAGGATAGAGCAGGTTTCAGGGCTGTTGTACATAGGGTTGCTATTGAACGCCTCGATAGCACATAACAACAACAACAACAACTGATGGAGAATTAATACCTTTGAACTGTGGTGTTAGTGAAGAATATTAAATGTACTATGAGTTGGCAAAGGACACACAAAATCTGTGTTGGAAGAAATACAATCAGTACTTCTCAGCAGTAAGGATAGTGAGAAAAAAGACGCCGTGCTTGGAAAAATGGTGGATCAGCCAAAAGGAAGTTCTGCAATGTGATGGACCAATGCAGTGACTACAACAATGGGTAAAGCACTGCAGAGACTGGAGATGCCATAGGTTGCTATACGAGTTCAAGACAACTTAATGGAACCTAACAACATGACAGTTACTTACATAAAATATAAACAGAGGATCAGGGTTAAGATTAAAGAAACAGCACAGAAGTAGATTAAATGATGTATTGAAGGCATTATTATCAGAATAAAAATATTCCTCAAAATACAATAAAAGGCACATAGACCAATGGAACATAATTGAGAACCCAGAAATGGACCCAACTGATATTTGACAAGGAAATCAAACTTTTCAAATGGGGAAATGACAACTTCTTTAACAAGTACAGCTGGATCCACAATTAATACCATACACAAAAATCAACTCAATGTGAATTAGAGACCTGGAAGTAAAGTCCAAAACAATAAAGTTCACCAGAGACAAACTGGTATCAAGCTTAGATGGCCTAGTCTGTGGTATAAAGAGTGCCAAATACAGCCAGAAATGCCCAATCAGGAGAGGATAAAATTGATGAATGGAACCTTCTAAGGATTAAGTTGCTGTGTACGTCAAAAACATATTTTTTTCCAGCAAAGTGAAAAGAGAACCTGCTGACTGGGAAGAAACATTTGGAAACATCATTTCAGACAAGAGTATCATATCAAAAGTTTCCAGAATCCTACAGGGCCTCCAACTGCTCATATGCAATCAAGCTGAAGCTGAGGAAAATTAAACCGAATCCACAGGAGCCAAAATATGACTTTGATTCCATCCCACCTGAATTTCAGAATCA
>NW_006400175.1:1015221-1018634 GCF_000299155.1 Elephantulus edwardii
TATTACATAGGTTCGCTGTGAGTAGCAAACGACTCGATGGCACATAACAACAACAACAACAACAGGGCCTCCAGAAGAAAAAGACTAATAACTCGATTACCAAATGGACAAATGATATGAAAAGACTTTTCACACTGAAAGATATTTGGATGGTCAGCAGACACTTGAAGAAATGCTTAAGATCTGGCAATAAGAGAGATGCCAATAAAAATTATCTCACTCCAGTAGCAGTGACAAAGTTTAACAGGACAGCAAATAATAAATGTTGGAGAGGATGTGGCAAGATAGGAACTCTTATACGTTGTTGTTGGAATTGTAAAATGGTACAGTCATTTTAGAAGGCAGTTTGGTGCTTCCTCAGAAAAGTGAACATAGAAATTCCATATGACCCAACCATTCCATTGCGTGGAATATACCCTGAGAGTATGAGAACTGAGTCACAAACGGAGACTTGTATAGCAGTGTTCATAGCTGTATTATTCACCATTGCAATATTCACCATTGCAAGAACATGGAAACAGCCCAAATGTTCAACCACAGTCAAATAGATTGAGAAAGCATGGTACATTGACATGATGGAATGATGAAACATGCAGGAACAATGATTTTGTAAATTACTACCTAACTTGAGAGAGACTGGAGAACGTTATGCTTAAGTGAACTAACTCAGTCCTATAAGGACAAATACTGTATAAGACCATTATTGTAGAATGTGCATGAAGATCCAAGGTGGGAAGGTGAGAACAGTGGGGTGAGGATGAGTGGGAAGGTAGGGGTGGTTAATCATAGGGTCACACAATTTGATGGTGGCAGGGGTGGGAAAAGGAAAGGAGAAAAATCCTATGTGAAAAACAATTTATATTATTTTTGTAAGTAAACCAATATAAAATAAAAATTATATTTAAAAAATTCCTCAAATTTACTTCTTTTTTAAACAATTTACATTTACTTTCTTATTTATCCTCTTGTAACCACTCTGTTCAAATCTTCCATGAGAGAAGGAGAAGTCCTTTACTCCCATAAACAGTTATAACCTAAGAAACTTGGAGGAAGGCTGATGTGAGTTAAATCAACTCATGGACAATGACTTGGTTTTTGGCTAGGGTTTTTTTATAATTATTAATTTCCATTTCTTATGTGAGCTCTGTGGTCATTTGCATCATTGTGTATGATGTGTATTTTTTTCTAGCTAACAGCAACAACAACAACTGTCAATATTTTTTCTTTATCATTAGTTCCCACCAATTTGAGACAGATTGGACTTGGCTTTCCTTAGTTTATCTTATTTTTACTTTGCGGGGCATCTCAACTCAACAACTCATTGCCGTGAAGTCTGAACCAGTTCATAACTCACCCTTCAGTAAATGACATAGGAAGGAAAGTGCCCATCTTTCCTTCCAGGAGCTGCTGGTAGATCTGAACTGCCTGCTTTTGGGTTGGCAGCACAAACCTATACCCATCAGGTTTTTAGAATTCCCTGTACTGGACTTCTAGAATCTGTAAATTTGTGTCATTCATAACATTTGTTAAATTCATAGCTACCTACACCAATCACTTCTTTCCTTCTGTGACTCCAATGATACAAATGTTAGATCTTTGGATATTTTTCCAAATATCTTTCCAGTTTCTGTTTGTTTTTTAAATCATTTATTACTGGGTCTTCAAATTATATTATTTCTATTGGTCCATCTTCAGTTCACCAACCATTTTCCTCTGTTTTGTTGTTGAGATCATCCCTTACTTTTAAATTGCAGATTAAAAAAAAAAGTCTTTGTTCTAAAGTTTCCGTTGGATTGTTTATTTAATTTCTGTTTATTTGCTGAGTACTTCTTTCATCTCATGTGTTTTCTGTTTATATCACAGAGCATAACTATTTTGTTCTTGTGTACTGTAGAGTCAGAACTGATCCATAGCTGAATGATGCTCTGGTAAGGATATTGTCCTTTCTTCTCTCCCTCAGAGCAGCTGGTGGCCTTGAACCACGTGCCTTCAGGATTGCAATGCAGCTTCTTGCCGCTAGGCCACCAGAGCTCCCTATAACTATTGTAGCTGCTGTGAAATCTTTTATAATTTTAACATCTCAGGATTGGCATTTTAGTTCTCGTTTCTACTGGAAATTTTCTAGATTCTTCGTAGGTCAAGTAATTCTAATTTTCTGACTTTGGTACTTGTTCAAATCCTTTGAAAATACTGTGAGAGTGCTGTTTGTGTTTTCCACCCCCCCTTCCCTTTTGATGTTTGCTTTAGTAATCACTTTAGTTCACACTAGAAGAGCTATCCTTTTGTAGATGATGATTGAAATACCGCTTACGTTTTTTAAGCCTTTGTTTAATCGCTTTGTAGTTGTGTGACTCAGGGATGAACCTAGAATTTATGCAATTTCATACAAATTTCCACAAACTTTATTCTCTAGGATTACGCACACACTATCTGACCCATAGAAGTCCATTTCCAAGCATTTTAGTAAGAAAAAAAAGATGGCATTCCTCTTGTAGTTTGGCTATCTAAACTGTTGTCTTACGGTAAAGAGGCCTTTGAGACTAGGCCAGAGGTACCAAAAGAGAAGTGAAAATGGCCTCATCTTTACACTTTTTGAACCACAGAGGTCCTTTCTTTAATTTACCTAAGAATCTTATTTTTTTATTTTAATTTATTTTTTATTTTTTATTTTCTTTTTGTTTTAGGTGAGACTCTCATATCAGAGTCAAGAGAGAAAATAAGAGAAAAATTATTTAGAAACTCAGACTTCTAAAAGTTACCACACTAGGTTTTGTCTCTCCTCCTTAATCCACCTACTTATTTATTTTTTCTCAGGTAGTTGTTTTATTATTTTTGCAGTGTTTTTGCTCTAAACATTGGAAGACATGAACAGTACGGAGATTACTATCTTAGCTAATTTTTTGATGTTCAGAGACTTAAGTCAGATAACACATTGCATCAATTGGCAGAGTCAGTTTCCTGACCCCAGGATCTGGATTCTGACCATCTCAGGCACTTTGCATGGTATTATGTGGTTCTTTCAAAATAGTTTAGTTTCATCAGTATGGCAAGCCCATTGACAAATTGTAGCACATTTTGTAGGTCGCATCCTTAGAATGATTAATGTTAAATACTATTAAATTAAATTTCAGTTTTAGCCATTGCTTATAGTTCTTTAACTCCATGGACAAGATAGTTTATTCCAAACTATCGTGGAAATAATTTGAATGGTTCATCATTTGGAAAATTAAATCATGTCAGAAAGGCCAACTGGTTCTTTTAAAGAAATCAGGACTGAGAATAGATATTCAACTTAATAAAATGCATTTTTGGCATCTATTAAGAAAGCATACTTTTGTCTGACGTACTAATCCAGTATTTAATAGATTTAAACTATTCAATAGCTTATTTTTTTTGATACTAGTTACATTATA
>NW_006400175.1:1020425-1021464 GCF_000299155.1 Elephantulus edwardii
ACCGTTCTTCTATTCTTAAGGAGTGCTTTGCTTATTCAGGGCTTTTTTCCATTCCATACAAAATTGGAGATTGCCTTTTCCATCTCGTTGAAGAAACTATTCAATAGCTTATTTTTTATGATACTAGTTACATTATACTTTCAAAACAGATTTGAATTTCTGAAGTCTATATTCTACTCACAAATTTGAAATTGACATTCATAATTGTGCTTGGGATAACATGGCCCTTTTTTTTACTATTTCTGCTAAGAATATTAAAAAAAAATTTGTTTAAACCATTTTCCTCCCCTTAAATTTGTCCTAATGAAAGGAATAAGGCCTAGATCCAACTTTTCCCCCCTATGTGATTAGTCAGCAAACTGACTAAGCTTTTTACAAATAACTTCAAAGTTATTTAAATGACAAGTTCAGTTTGTCATTTCTGGGTTTTCTGTTCTGTAGCACTCTTTTTTTAACTGTTCTATCACTAGCATTACAGGATTTCAATTAGTTTTACTGTCTGGAGAACCGGTTCTTCTTCACTTCTAATTTCAACAAAAAACTCTTCAGTCTTGTTTGTACCATGTGCCTTTTTTAAAATAATTTTTTAGAATTTTTTATTTTTTATTTTTTTTTACAGAGGTTTTGGATTTCCATTCATTCATTGCCGCAATTTTCTCCCTTCCCACCCCTCCTCATACCATGTGCCTTTTAACTAATTTTTTAATGTTAAAAAAATATTCTTTAGAATTTTCATTTTAATGATATGAAAAATGCAGATTAACCTTAACATAAATGGCATTGCATTTTACTTTATCTATTTTCTTATTTAAGAATATGATAACTTCTTTTACGTTCTTCCGTAAGGTTTTGCCATTTCCTTCATTTTTCATTTTAATTATATGGCCAGTTTCTTTCTTTCCTAATGTCTTATTGATTGCTATAGAGCAGTGAATATTTAATTTGGTGTCCATGAGCTGCTCCTGAACTCTACAAAGTAATTTATGAAAATTTTAAATTCAATGTGTTTTCTGTTCACAAGAAAGTCTGTGAATTATAT
>NW_006400175.1:1021634-1024912 GCF_000299155.1 Elephantulus edwardii
TACCGTCAAATCAGATCTGACTGGTACAGGAGGAGATTGTCCCTCCTTCCCCGGCAGAGCATCTGGTGGATTCAAACTGTGCGCCTCTGGGATTGTAGTTGCAGCTCCTTGCCATTAGGCCACCAGAGCTCCCCTGTGAATCAGATTCTTAAAGAGAGCCAAAATCCATCGCCCCCAGAAAGATACCTTGGTTTGGAGGAAAACTGTGTTTTATTAGTCCCAGTATGATTGTATTATTTCTAATTAGTGATAAATGTCTTTTCTGATATTTATAGCTTTATCTTCTTGTTGGTGGAAGTTTTCAGAGTATTGAGTAATTATGTTGGCTGAAGTTTTCAGAGTATTGAGAATTGCTTATATTTAATACTTATAAACTTGGTTGAATATTGACAATATAAAAATAAAATTTTAAATACAGTACTAAATGAGTATCCATTTGTAGCTTTAGCATGTTCAGCTGTGAATGAATGTCAAATTCTATTACTCTTTTACCAACTTAAAATAATTATATTAATATTTCATTTGCATTATTAGTGTGAAAACTTTAAATTGAAGAATTTCCTAATTAAGAACTAACCTTACATTTCTAGAATAAATTTTATGTAGCATGGTTCAGGACCTCTGGATTTCATATAAACTCCATGGTTTACAGCCTCAGAAACCTGATGAAGGATAAGTTAAATTCATTTCTGACTTAACAATAATGAAAGAAAGATAATAAAGAAAAATAATTTTGCCTGACATGGATGGCTAGGGGTAAAAATAGGTTCATCCAAGAGAGGGTGAAACCAGGCTGCTCCTTGGAGGCAGGGATTCTGAAGCATACTTTGGACATGTTGCAAGGTGGGACCAGTCCTTGGAGAGGGATATCATGCTTGGGAGGATGGAGGGACAGCACAAGAGAGGAAACCCTTGATAAGATGGATTGATTCAGTGACTGGGGCAATTAGGGTAGGTGTGTTGGAGACAATAAGATTGGCACAAGACAGAGCAGGATATAGGGCTGTTGTGCATAGGGTCATTATGAGTCACGGGAAACTTGATGGCACATAACAACAACAACATTTAGGATTGTTATGAAAATAACATTATATACTTTATATATTCTTATAGATGGGGATACCGATACAGAGAATGTTAAAAGTTACTGTGCTATAAAAGCATATGAACCTGAATTTGAACTCAGCATTACTTTGGAGTCCATGCTCTTAACCACTATAGTATAAAGTTTCTTGCAATTTTGCTATTATATGCATTTTTAAAATGAAAAACAAATCCAAACATAGCAAATTCATTACCAAAACCCTCTTCAAGTTCTTTAAGAAAACAGTTCCCCCCAAAAAAAAACAAAAACAAAAAAAAAACCAAAAAAAAACAGTTCCCCTGAAACCTGTGTTGCCTACACATTTTATCTTCATCTATTGAACATTTTCAGTGTAATAAATTCCTGATACCTGAGAGAGAATGTGAAAGGAAGCATCTGCATTTCTCAGATGAGGTTAAGAGGTGAAGAATCTTATTTACTGTTTAGAGTTGGAGTGAAAGCCAAGAACTCTTGGCTCAAACGGCTGAGTGAAAACCAAGAAATCACAACTCCAAGATCCTTCACAGTGATCTTCTGCATTTGGTTGAGAGTATGATTTTGCTATTAGTGTCACAGGGAAAAAAAAGACATATTCTGAGCCCATTTCATGATTCCTGGAGCAGAATAATTACAAGTTGTCATTACCAAGACGGACAGTTCTAAAAGTCTTTTCTCTATGTAAAAAGGAAATGAAGGAGTTAGGAAAGATCCAGTGAGAACCTGAAAAAAAAAACCCACAAAAAACCCCACCAGGGTCATAGTGGGCATAGATTAATGGTGATTAATTTTATAATACACAATGTACAGGAATGGAACACAATGTGAAAGAAGGAATGTGTGAAACAGTGCATATGAATAAAACATAATTTTTTTAAAAACAACAACCGAGAATGTGTACAGGTTGTTGAATGGAAATTTAACTTATTGTATAAAGTTTCGACCAATATGATTTTTTTCTTTTTTAAAAATTGTTATTAATTTTAATTAAAGTTTACAAAGACTTTGTTTTCCGTTCATTCATTGTTACATTTTCTCCCTGCCCAACCTACCCCCGCCCCAGTTTGCTCTCCTCTTTGAAAAGTAAAACTCTGTCATTGTTAATACAATCCCTCCCCTCAAGTGCACTCCACTATGCAGCCTTCGTTCTGGACTCCTGTCATGACAGTACCTAATCATATATCCCTTTTAAACAGTTATCTCTCTCATTTGTTTCGATGCAGTATTCCCCCAACCCCGATGACAGTCTCATTTTATAACAGTGGTACTATGCAGTATTTGTCCTTTTGTGACTGAAATATTTCACTCAGCATAATGTCCTGTACAGTCACCCATTTTGTATAATATTTCATGACTTCCTTGTTTTTTGTTTTAATGAATTCAAATAAAAGTTTACAGAGACTTAGGGCTTTCAGTCATTAATTGTTGCATTTTGCTTCCTGCCCACTCCCTTCCCCCAATTCACTCTTCTCCTTGAAAGGTAAAAGAAAATCTCTTTCATTGTTATGCAGTCCCTACCCCCAAGTCCACTCCAATATGCAGCCTTCGTTCTGGACTCCTGTCATGACAGTACCTAATCATATATCCCTTTTAAACAGTTATCTCTCTCATTTGTTTCGATCTTCCCTCACCGCCGACCCGATATCAGTCCCATTTTACGATAGTGGCCCTATGCAATATTTGTCCTTTTGTGATTGAGATATTTCCCTGAGCATAACGTCCTCTAAGGCCATCCACTTTGCATAATATTTCATAAGTTCCTTGTTTTTCATTGTGTGTGAATGTACCACGGCTTCTCTATCCATTCGTTTGTTGATGGGCACTTGGGTTGTTTCCAGCTCTTTGCCAGTGTGAACAAAGCCACAATAAACATGAGTGTGCATATATCTGCTTAGGTGGCAGTTATGGTTTCTTTAGGATAGATATATTCCCAGTAGAGGAATTGCTGGGTCAAATGGTATTTCTATTTGCAACTTTTTGAGAAAGTTCCATACAGCCTTCCATAATGGTTGCACCATTTTACACTTCCACCAACAGTGAATAAGGGTTCCAGTTTCTCCACAACCTCACCAGCATTTGTTGTTTGCTGTTCTGTTAAATGTTGTCATTTTTACTGGGGTGAGATGATATCTCATAGTTGTTTTGATTTGCATCTCTTTTAGAGCTAGGGATTTTGAACATTTCTTCATGTGCTTGT
>NW_006400175.1:1025852-1026774 GCF_000299155.1 Elephantulus edwardii
ACTCCACTATGCAGCCTTCGTTCTGGAGTCATGTCATGACAATAATACCTAATCATATATACTGTTTAAACAATTCTCTCTCTCATCTGTTCCAATGCTTGTTTCTCTTTTTAAGGGGTGCTTTGTTTATTCGGGGCCTCTTTCCATTCCAAATGAGATTGGAGTTTGCCTTTTCCATCTCGTTGAAGAATGGAATTGGTATTTGTATTGGGATTGTCATTTTTACAATATTGAGTCTTCCTATCCACGAGCAAGATATATTCTTCCACTTCCTCCCCTCTCTGTTTCTTTCTTGTAATATTTTGTAATTTTCTTTTAATAGATCCTTTGTGCTTCTGATTAGATATACTTGCAACTATTTTAATCGTCATTAGCTATTGTGAAGGGTATTGTTTTTCTTAGCTCCAGTTCTGTATTTTTTATTTTTTTTTGTCACGGTAAAGAAATCAAATTGATTTTTGTATGTTGATCTTGTATCCTGCCACCTCTGGTCACCTATGTCCAGTAGTTTTCTTGCTGAGTCTTTAGTGGTTTCTAAGTATACTATCATATCATCTGCATACAGATATAATTTTACCTCCTCTTTGCCAATTTGGATACCTCTTATTTTCTTCTCTTATTGCTATCACTAAGACATCCAATACAATATTGAATAAGAGAAGTGATAGCAGGCATCCTTGCCTAGTTCCTGTTCTTAAAGGGAATGCCTTTAATCTCTCTCCATTGAGAACAATGTTGACTCTCAGGTTTGTGTATATACTTTTTACTATGTTTAAGAAATTCCCCTCTAGAAGCTGTGGTATATTCACACAATGGAATACTATGCTGCATTAAAAAACAAGGGACTCATGCAATATTACTCAAAATGGTTGACTCTGGAGAACATTATGCTGAGGGAAATGTCCCAGTCACAAAGGGACAA
>NW_006400175.1:1028236-1029880 GCF_000299155.1 Elephantulus edwardii
AAACAAAACAAAACAAAACACTCCACACGTTTCTCTAGCAGCAGTTCAGCAATTTGTGGAGCTGACTAATTTGTGCAAATGCTGTACTCTAATTCTTTTCAAACTTTCCGTCACTGGAAGAAAAAAAATGTCTTCAGTTTTTTTTTTAAATATTTTATCGTTTTGTGTGTTTACTATCAAATCACATCTGGCTGGTATAGGAGGAGAGTGTCCCTCTATCTCTAGCAGAGCATCTGGTGGATTCAAACTGCAAGCCTCTGAGATTGCAGTGCAACTTCTTGCCTCTAGGCCATGATAGCTCCCCAGTCATTTATTTTTTAGTATGATTCTCATTCAGTCATTAATGTTCATTTTGTTTTACATATCATTTGCAATTGATCAATGCCACTTATTTTCAGGTATTAGTTTTATCAAATCTTCACCCAGACATCTTTTTCTTTTTACCTTGCCCGTCCAGCCATTAACCTCTGCTCCTCTTAGCTCTCCCTTCTTATCTTCATCAACCCTCCATAATTGTTCCTATCCATGTGTAAACCTTTTACTTTTTATAAAATCAATAAATTAGTCATGCATATACTATCTTACATTGTTAATTGCAATATATTCACCGTGTGATCATCCATTCATTTTACCTTGACCTTCCCTTTATTCCAGTAAAATGTTTATCTATTCATTCATTTCATAATCTCCCCCAATTACATCATATTTTTGTAACAGTATTTTTCCTTTTGTTATTGAGGTAGTGATTGAGCATAATGTCCTTTAGATTCATCCATTTCGTGTAGTGTTTCACAAATTCTTCACTGTTTTTCAGTGCCACATATTATACTATTGTGTGACCACATTTTCTTTCTCCATTAGTTTCTTGATAAGCACTAGGGCTATTTATGACTTTGCAATTGTGACTATTACTGCAGAAAGCATGAATGTTCATATATTTAGTATCTGTTTATGCCACAGGTCTTATTTCTTTAGAATCTCTTGTCCATAGTGGAATAGCTGCATCAAATGGTACATCTGTTTTCAACGTATTTTTAAAAATTTTGACACTAATTTTTTTCTTTACCACTCTACACTTTCCTTCATAGACTATATGTTTCATACAATCATTGCTATACATTGTGTTTTATGAAATTAATCACCATTGAACTATGTGCACCATCCTACCAGATCTTTACCTCCTCCTTTGGCTCACCAAATTGTGTGACCCTGTAATTTCTCCCCCACCCTTTCTCATCCCTCTTTTCCCACCTCTTACCCTCTTGGATCCCAATTTACATTTTACTAGCTATCCTTACAATAATGGTCTCATGCAGTATTTGCCCTTATAAGACTGAGTTAGTTCACTCAGCATAGTGCTCTCCAGTCTCTCCTAACTTATGTAGTAGTTTTCAAAATTGTTCCTCCTGAGTGCTGCATAATATTCCATTGTATGAATATACCATGATTTCTTAATCCATTCAGGTGTGGTTGGACATTTGGGCTGTTTCCATGTTCTTGACAGTGGTGAATAATGCTGATATATGAGCATTGGTGTATAAATCTCCATTTATGTCACAATTCTGATTTCCTTGGGGTATATTCCTAGTAGATGAATGTATTGCATCATATGGAGTTTCTTTGTTCAGCCTTTTGAGGAAACAA
>NW_006400175.1:1034497-1035687 GCF_000299155.1 Elephantulus edwardii
GCTGGGTCTGACCTGGAAGACGTCTCCTTCTGCTGTTATCCGAGGTGACCTTGCCCAGTGACGCCTTCTCCCTCCCTCTCTGGCCGGGTTTCGCTGGGTCTGACCTGGAAGACATCTCCTTCTGCTGTTATCCAAGGTGACCTTGCCCAGTGACGCTAATCTGGCTCAAAATGCCCCATGCCAGTCCATCTCATCTCACTAATGCCTCGTATGTCAATATTTATGCGTTCCATTTCTTCTTTAAAACTATCTAATTATCCTTCTCTCATAGTTCTCTCATTCCATTTTCCAGTCATCAGTGTCTGCTCACAACTGTTCCTCTTCCTTTGTATTTCCATACATGAACGCTCCACCTCAGTTGCCCTTTCTGTTAATCTGTGTGTGTTCTGTTATACATAGGATTTTCAGAGTTCTGCTACTTCGGAAGTGGATGGCCAATCTTTCTTCCTAGTCTGTCTTAATCTGAATGTTCAGATTTAGAGAAGTATCCGACAGACAAGCATTTTACAGAAAACGTGAAAGGCATATCCCTTATTGTGGAATTAACCATTAGTTTCAGTGTTGTCCCTGCCCTTGGCACATGTGTCTTGACCCACTTATTTCCCTGCTCCACCATCCACCAGGATACCCATCCACTTCTACCCACTCCCTTCAACATCTATCTCCCATTGTCCATCCCTTGATCTGATAGCTTATATCTGAAGCTTCCTTGGCTTCTATGATTCCAAACACATCAGCTGCTGACAGTTTTTTATGCTGTGACCAGTGTCTCTTAATTTTACTGGTAATCATTTACAAGTGAAGGTGATGTGTCCTGTAGAACTGGTGGGTAGATAGTTTTTTCTTGGCCTGAGGAGGCCCTTGGGCCAAAACAATTTCCACACAGCCTTGGGGTCTTCATTTTTACCTATGTGGTGGTTGGGGATTTTCAAGGCCCCCTGTGGTGTCCTGCTTCTGTGCCTGTGAAAAATCTGACACATTACAGCAAAAAGAAAAAACAAAACAAAACAAAAAACCCCAAACTAAAAAACTCATTATGACCAAGTGGAAATCGTAATAGGTATGCAAGGATGGTTCAATAATGTTGTTGTTGTTATTATGTGCCGTCGAGTCATTTGTGACTCATAGCTACCCTATGTACAACAGCCCTAAACCGTGCTCTATCCTGTACCAATCTCATTGCCTCTGAC
>NW_006400175.1:1036452-1044319 GCF_000299155.1 Elephantulus edwardii
GATAATCTGCTCTGCATACAGTTTGAAAAGGTGTGGAGACAGGACACATCCCTGACGTACACCCTTCCCAATTTTGAACCACTTCTGGTTCAACAATAGAAAAACAATTAACGTAATTCACCTCATTAACAAAGCAAATAACAATAACCACATGATCCTAGCAATTGATGCAGAGAAGTCATTTGACAAATTTCAACACCCTTTCCTGATTAAAATACTCAGCAAACAGAATAAGAATAGGAAGGAATTTCCTCAACATAGTGAAAGGTATATATGCAAAACCCAGAACCTATATCATTCTCAATGGAGAAAGACTAAAAGCATTCTCCTTGAAAGCAGGAACCAGCCATGTATGAAATTCAATATTATGTTGGAAGTACTTACGAAGGCAATACAACAAGAGGAGGAAACAAAAGATAGATGGTTAAGCTGTCACGATATGCAGATGATATGATAGTTTACACAGAAAACACCGAACACTCAAACCAAAAACACCTCTTATACCAACTAAGTAGATTGGCAGTATACAAGATCAATACAAGTGTTTCTTGATATGCTTGTACATATTCTTTTAATCAGAAAATATTACCAAAATGTGACAACACAATTGGAAGAGCAGAAAATAATCTTCGTGAAGTTTTAAACTAGGCCGAGGACAAAAGAACATTTCCTTAGTTGAGAATTTGCCATTCATGAGTGTGGTCATTTCTTGTTTAGTGTTAGTGTGTGGGCTACTAAGATGTGTCATTATGGTTGACTTTTACCAACATCTTCCTTCTGGTACCTGTTTCACCATAAAACTTCACACATTCCAGCTTTTTAGGTCAAAGAATTTATGTCCTGTGTTCAAGAGCTACAAGTGATAGAAGCTTTTAATTGTAAAGAGCATTTGGAGAAATACACACGACTGTTCAAATTTCAGTATATGAATAGATGGATCATTTATGACATGTTTATTTCTATGGGTAAAAACGAATTTTTTTCATTTAATCTTTTTTCCTTCTAGTATTTGCATTTGTTTTTATACAATCACTCATGTACATTATTTTAGGTTTTACATAAGCACAATCAAGTGTTCTGGGATTCCCATTCTCTTCAAGGTTAACCACAATTTGTTGTGATCCACACAGTCAAATGCCTTTGCATAGATATTCCTCTGGTACTCTTTTCTTTCTGTCAAGATCCATCTGACATTTGGTGATAATGTCACTAGTGCCACAACCTCTTCTAAACCCAGCTTGTATTTCTGGTACTTCTCTGTTAATGTACTTTTTTTGAGTCATTTCTTGATAATCTTCAGGAGGATTTGGCTTGCATGTAATATGAATGATACTGTTTGATAATTCCCACACTCTGTTGGGTCTCCTTGTTTGGAATGGGAATAAATATGGATCTCTTCCAGTCAGTTGGCCAGGTAGTTGTCCTTCAGTTTTCTTGGCCCAACCTGAAGAGCATGTCCCGACAACATCTGTTTGTTGAAATATGTCAAGTGGTATTCCATCGATCCTTAGGGCTTTATTTTTTGCCAAGTCCTTCAGAGCAGCCTGAACTTCATCCTTGATCACCATTGTTTCTTGCTCATATGTTGTTTCTTGAAATTCTTCTGTATCAGCCAATCCTTTTATGATACAATGACTCTGTATACTTCTTTTGTCTTCTTTTTTGTTGTTGTTGCTATTTTTAAAAATAATTTTAATGAATATTTACAGAGAATTTGGGTTTCCATTCATGCATTGCTGTACTTCTCTACCTGCCCAGCCCTCTCCCCCCGCCCCCCAGTTCACTTCTCTCTTTCAAAAGTAAAAGAAAGACTCCTTCCCTGGTACACAATCCCCCCGCACCCCTCCCACCGCCCCAAGTACATTCCACTATGCAACCTTAATTGAGGATTCTTGTGATAACCATAATACCCTATCAGACATCGCTTTTAAATTATTCAGTCCCTCATCTGTTTCAGTGCAGTATACACAATTTATCCAGTTTTTCTCAGTCTTACCCCCACCCGATGTCAGCCCCATTTTACAGCAGTGGCACCATGCAATATTTGTCTTTTTGCGACTGAGATATTTCACTCAGCATAATGTCCTCCAGTCTCACCCATTTTGAATAATATTGAATGAGTTCTTTGTTTTTCAATGCAGCATAGTATTCCATTGTGTGACTATACCACAGCTTCTCTATCCATTCGTTTGTTGATGGGCACCTGCGTTGTTTCCAGCTCCTAGCTATTGTGAACAAAGCCGCGATGAACATGGGTGTTCATATATCTGCTTGGATGTCAGTTATGGTGTCTTTGGGATATATTCCCAGTAGTGGAATTGCTGGGTCAAATGGTATCTCTATTTGCAACTTTTTGAGAAAGCGCCATACAGCCTTCCAGAGTGGTTGCACCATTTTACGCTCCCACCAAAAGTGAGCAAGGGTTCCAGTTTCTCCACAGCCTTGCCAGCATTTGTTGCTTGCTGTTCTGTTAAATTTTGCTATTCTTACTGGGGTGAGATGATATCTCATAGTTGTTTTGATTTGCATCTCTCTTAGAGCTAGGGATTTTTAACATTTCTTCATGCACTTTTGGATCATCAAATATTTAGCTCATAGCATCCTTACGTATTGCAGCTCGAGGCTTAAATTTGTTCTTTAGTTCCTTCAGATTAAGAAATGCTGAGTGAGTATGTCTCTTTTGATTTTTGAACTCCAGTTCTTTGCACATTTTATTATAATTCTAAAGTATCTTCCCATGCAGCTCTTTGAAATCTTCTATTCAGCTCCTTAACTTCTTGATTTTTTTTTCCTTTGCTTTGGCTTCTCGGGTTTCTAGTGCAATATCCAGCGTCTCCTCTGACTTATATTTTGGCGTCGTCTTCTTCATCTTCGTCTTTATCTTCTTCATCTTCGTCTACTTCTTCATCATCTGCTTCTTCGTCTTCTTCATCTTCGTCTTTGTAATGTCCTTTTGCATTCTTTGTGGATGATATTTTTGGCATTCTCCCACAGCTTATTTGGTCTTCATTCATTAGTGTTCTCAAAAGTCCTATTAAAAAATTCAGAATATTATTACAAGAATCACTGAGCTTCTTGAAGTGGATTTCTTCATTTTTTACCATACCTGGAACATTTTCTTCTAGTTCCTCTTCTACAATTTTCTCAGTGTTTCTCTCTTTCCTCTCCCCATTTCTGGAATTCTAGTGACATGTAAATAGTTCCATTTGATGTTATCTCATATGATTCTGTTTTTTTCTTAATTTTCCTTCCATCATGTCCCTGGGGTTTTTTTCTTCTAGTAAGTTTCTGTTTGAGTTTCTTTTCTTATAGTAAGTTTATGTTTGAGTTTCTTGTCTTCTTCTTCACTGATTCTTTGTTGCATCTATTCTGCTTTTTTGGTCCCTCCAACATATTGAAAAATTCCACCAGTTTCATCTTGCTATTCTAGATTGTGTTTTCTTGCATTTTATGTTTCTTGTACTGTGTTGGTTGTACCCTTTCTGACTTGTGATGATCTTTCTAAAATAATTCTTATGCCTCTTTATTTATGGTTTCAAGAAATTCTTCTATCATTTTTAACTTCTTCAGTAGCTGTTCATGTACTTCTACATTGATATATTTCTTCTTTTTTCCTGTCTCTGGGATATTCACTGGGTCTGCAATATGATCTGCTTTTTTAGGAGAAGACTTATCTTGTTTTTCATAATGTCTGAGTCTGCCTGTTGCTTTCTTGAAATGATGTGAATTCTTCTTGTTATGTGTTTAGCAATTTCTGTGGTGCCTGCATTTGATGTTTACAGTTCCTTATAGTTCTCGTGCTATTTCTAAGTCACAGACTTTAAGTGTTTCCCCTTGCTTCAGTTTCTCCATGACAGTCTTCTCTGCTGATTGTCTGTAGACAGCTCCATTTTCTGCTTCTTGTGACAAACTTCTCAACTGGCATTCTTTTGAAGGAACAGGAGCTGGGGTCTCTCGGTTGCCTAGCTGTGGTGTGTCCATCTTTTTGTCCTGTCCAGTAGTTAGTTTGGGGCTGGGGTGTGATTTTCCTCAAGGGTAGACAAAATTAAGTTTGTTCTATCTCTTAGGGAAAAGATCCAGGAAAGGAAGAAGGTCCCAGGAGTGCAGCCCCCAGGTCTCAGTAGTTGCTAATGATCACATATCTGTTCCTTCTCCAGGGGTAATGGTAGGGAGATTTCCTTCCTAGGCAGATAAATACCCAGGAACTCAACAGTGCAGTTCCCAAGTCTTAATAAGTGCTAATAGCCTCAGTCCCTGTCTCCTCTCCTACTGTGGCTAGTTGCTTAAGTAGACAAGGGTCCCGGGAAATGGCAGGTTCCCAATAGTGCTGTTTCCAAGTGTCAGTAGTTGTTAAAGCCACGCAGAGTACCTGTCACCCCTCCTAGGGCTGGTTGAAAAAAGAACTATTCTCCCCTCGCATACAAAGTGCCAGGAACGTATAAGTTTCCAACAGTGCAATTCTCAAGTCTCAGTAGTTGCTAATGACTGGGTGATACCTGTCCCCTCTCCCAGAGCGGGTTGGTGAGAAGTTATTTCTGTCTTAATAAAGGCTCAGGGAAGCTACAAATTCCCAACAGTGCAGTTCCCAAGGTGATTGTTACTAATGACTGGCATCCCTATCTTCTTTTCTGCCTTGTCTGTTCAGAAGGGCTATTTGATCCTTATAGTATTGTGAAGTGTAATGTTGCACACTTACTTGTCCTCTTGTTATATTTGATGATTGTTGTCTTGATGCTTCTGATTTGGTAATACTAAACATCAATAGGAGAAATAACTAGAAATTGTTCTCTTGTATAAGCCCTAGATAAATGATTCTCTTATCTCCTACGATAGTGTTTGATGCATGCTATGTGCTTGATAAGTACTTGTAGGATGAATGAATAAGTGATTGCACCCACACTTGGATCATCTGTTCAAGAATCATCATCAACTCTGTATACATCAGCAAGTATTAGGAGAGTTGCAAAAGGAGCATAAGACATGATATTCTGTGCTCTCTTCAGCAGCACATATACTAAAATTGGAATGATACAAAAAAGATTAGCATGGCCCCTGCACAAGGATGACATGCAAATTCGTTACATAATGCTCAAAGGATCAATAGAACAAGAGGACATAACAATATTGACTATCTATGCACCAAATTAAAGACCTGAAAAATACATAAAACAAATATTAACAAAACTGAAAAAGGAAATAGACAACACTACTATAGTACTTGGAGACTTTTATACGCCACTCTCAAAAGATAGAACTACTAGAAAGAAACTCAAAAAAGACACTCAAGAATTAAACCACACAATAAACCAACTCTATCTTATAGATATTTATAGGCCAATACACCCTCCAAAAGAACAGTATACCTTCTTTTCCAGTGTGCATGGAACGTTCTCCAGAATAGGTCACATTGTAGGTCATCAACAAATTAAAAAACATAGAGATCATACAAAGTATCTTCTCAGACCACAATGCCACACAATTAGAAATTAATAACAAGAGGGTAAAGGAGAAAAAACATGCATTGGAAGCTAAACAACAACTTGCTTGAACATGAATGGGTACTAGAAGAAACAAAAAAATGAAATGAAAAAGTTTCTTGAAAGAAATGACAGTGAAAACACTACTTACCAAAACCTCTGGGAAACAGCAAAAGTGGTAATCAGAGGCCAATTTATAGCAATAAGCAAACACATCAAAAAGCAGGAAAAAACGACTCTTGGCTCTCAACCCAGAAGCTCCAAAAAATTGAAAAAGAAGAGCAAGAAAACCTGACATCCCCCCAAAAATGGAAATGATAAAAACTAGAGCAGAAATAAATGAGATAGAAAACGAAAAGAACCAAAAACCAATGGAAGTCATCCACAAAACAAGGATTTGGTTCTTTAAAAAGGTCAGTAAAATTCATTAGCAAAACTAACAAAGGACAAGGAGGAAAAGATACAAATAATCTGAGTAAGAGATCAAATAGGCAACATCACAACAGAACCAAGTAAAATAAAAAGATTAACACTGGAATATTATGAATAACTGAACTCAAACAAATATGAAAACCTAGAGGAAATGGACAAATACTTAGATAGGCACAATCTACCTAAACTGACAGAAACTGAAATGGAACATCTGAACAGACCCATTACAAAAGAAGAAATTGAAAAAGTAATAAAACAATTTTGAACAAAAAAAAGCGCTGGATCAGATGGTTTTATAAAGGAATTTTATCAAACTCAGAGAAGAACTGTCACCAATTATACATAAACTATTTCAGGAAATAGAAAAAGATGGAATTCTCCCAGACTCATTTTATGAAGCAAACATATCCTTTAATACCAAAGACAGGTAAAGACACCACCAAAATAGAAAACTATAGGCCAATATATCTTCTGAACATAGATGCAAAAATCCTGAATAAAATCCTGACCAATGGAATTCAACGATACATAAAAAAAATTTAAAAAATTCATCATGACCAAGTGGGATTCATAACAGGTGTGCAAGAATGGTTCAACATGAGAAAAACAATCAATGTAACTCATCACATTAACAAAGCAAAGAACAATAATCACATGATCCTATCAATTGATGCAGAAAAGGCCTTTGACAAAATTAAACACCCTTTCCTGTTTAAAACACTCAACAAAATAGCATTAGAGAGGAATTTCTTCAATATAGTAAAAAGTATGTATGCAAACCTGAGAGCCAACATTGTTCTCAATGGAGAGAGATTAAAGGAATTCCATTTCAGAACAGGAACTAGTCAAGGATGCCCACTATCCCCTCTCCTATTCAATATTGTATTAGAAGTCTTAACGATAGCAATAAGACAAGACAAGGAAATACAAAGTATCCAAATTGGCAAAGAGGAGGTAAAATTATCTCTCTATGCGGATGGTATGATAGTATACTTAGAAAACCCTAACGACTCAGCAAGAAAATTACTGGACATAGTTGACCAATTCAGCAAAGTGGCAGGATACAAGATCAACATACAAAAATCAATTGGATTTCTCTACAGTGACAAAGAGAAAACAGAAGTAGAGCTAAGAATACAATACCCTTCACAATTGCTAATCACAAGATTAAATATTTGGGAGTAAAACTAATCAGAAGCACAAAGGATCTATTCAAAGAAAATTACAAAACATTACTACAAGAAACAAAATGAGACCTGGAGAGGTGGAAGAATATCCCTTGCTCATGGATAGGAAGACTCAATATTGTGAAAATGATAATACTACCAAAGGCAATTTACACATTCAATGCAATCCCAATCCCAATACCAATTCCATCCCTCAACGAAATGGAAAAGGCAGTCTCCAATCTCCAATTTTATTTGGAATGGAAAGAGGCCTCAAATAAAGGAAAGAACTCCTTAAAAAGAGAAATAAGGTAGGAGGCAACTCACTCCCTGATTTCAAATCCTACTCCACTGCCGTGGTGGTCAAGACAGCGTGGTACTGATACAATGACAGACACAATAGAATAAAATAGAAAATCCAGAAATCAGCCCATTTACCTATCGTCCATTGAATTTTTACAAAGAGATAAGATCAGTTAAGTGGGTAAATGACAATCTTTTTAACAAGTGGTGCTGGCAAATTGGAAAACTACCTGTAGAAAACTCAAGCAAGATCTACACCTCACCACATACATAAAAACCAACTCATAATGGATCATGGACCTACTAAAAATCGGAGACTATACATTTCATTAAAGAAAAACTTGTAAGAACTCTAGAAGTCCTAATCCACAACATAAACAGTCTAAGCATCCTGAAAAATCTACAACCAGGAGAGGATAAAATAGATGAATGAGACCTTCTAAGAATCAAATCCCTATGCACATCTAAAAACTTCTCCAACAGAGTAAA
>NW_006400175.1:1044639-1046132 GCF_000299155.1 Elephantulus edwardii
TAGGGTCGCTATGAATCGAAAACGACTCGACGGCACATAACAACAACAACAACAACATAGTAATGACATGTCAGATAAGGGACTTATACCTAGAATATATAAAATACTTGACCAACACGAGATAAAGGTAAATAACCCAATTGAAAAAATGGGCAAAGGATATGAACAGACAGTTCACGAAAGTATACATTCAGGTGGCCATGAAGAAATGTTCAAAATCCCTAGCTGTAAGAGAGATGCAAATAAAAACAACTATGAGATATCTCACCCCAGACAGAATAGCAAAATTAAACAAAGCAGCAAACAAGAAATGCTGGCGAGGTTGCGGTGAAACTGGAACACTTATTCACTGTTGGTGGGAGTGTAAAATGGTGCAACAACTATGGAAGACAGTGTGGCACTTTCTCAAAAAGTTGCAAATAGAAATACTGTTGGACCCAGGAATTTCTCTACTCGGAATATACCCTAAAGAAACTGTAACTGCCACTGAGGCAGATATATGCACACCCATGTTTATAGCGTCTTTGTTAACAATAGCAAAGAGATGGAAACAACCTAAGTGTGCATCAACAAATGAATGGATACAGAAGGTCTGGCATATTCACACAATGGAATACTATGCTGCATTGAAAAACAAGGAACTCATGCAATATTATTCAAAATAGGTGACCCAGAAGAACATTATGCTGAGTGAAATATCCCAGTTACAAAAGGAGAAATACTGAATAGTGCCTTTGTTGTAGAACGGGACTGACATCAGGGTCAGGGTGAGAGTGGGGAAAATTGGATAAATTATGTATACTGCATTGAAACAGATGAGGGAGAGAACAGTTTCATTGAAACAGATGAGGGAGAGAACAGTTTAAGAGCAATACATGATTGGGTATTATGGTTATGACGAGAGTCCAGAATGAAGGTTGCATAGTGGAGTGTACCCGAGAAGGTTAGGGGGTGGGGATTGTGAAGAAATTTTTCTTTTTCTTTTCAAAGAGAAGAACGAAGTGGGAAGGAGGGAAGAACAGGGAGATAAATGAAACAATGAATGAGTGGAAACCCAGAAATCTCTGTAAACGTTCATTAAAAAGAATAAAATAAAATTTAAAAAAAGAAGGGATATTTTGAAACCCATTAGCTTCTAAGAAGGAACATTTGTAAGACATGTGAAACCTCCAAGGAAAATAGGGAAACTTTTCAATAGCAGCCTCTCTTCTTAGACTCTGAGCCTTTCTCATTTCCTAGGAAGATAGCATTTCATTTGATAATACATCCTCAAATTATCATCAACCACTAAAAAAAGTTTATTCTTGTTATTTTCTTTAGTTTCTAAGAGAACATGTCCAAAGTATGTCAGGCGAAGCCCCAGGATCCTTGCCTCCAAGGAGCAGCCTGGTTTAACCCTCTCTACGATGAATCTGTTTGTTTTCTTGGCAGTCCATGGTACATTCAGTACTCTTCTCCAGCACCACAGCTCAAAGGCGTCAATTCTCCTTCTA
>NW_006400175.1:1048352-1064575 GCF_000299155.1 Elephantulus edwardii
ACTTCAAGATGGACCTAGAAATTTCTTTTTTGACTATGAAAGCAAGTCCATTTTTCCTCACCTTTTCATCTCCAGAATAATATATCATATGATCATCTGACTCGATCGTTTAGGTTTAGGTTTTTCATGGTCACAATTAAGAGTTCTGGTATTCCCATTCTTCTAAGTATTATTTATAAATTTTTATGATTTGTACAGTCAGATGCTTTTGCATAGTCTGTAAAATGCAAATGTCTTTCTGATATTCTCTGCTTTTAGCCAAGGTCTATCCAACCATCGATTGTACAGAATTTTTGTAATTCTATTTCAGTCTCATTTCTTCACCAAATTAATATTTTCCAACAACCAATCTTTATTCTTTGTTTAAAGTTTTACATTTCAGTCACCAATTATTATTAATGCATCTTGGTTGTATGTTTGATCAATTTTAGACAGCAGATGTTTGTAGAAGACTTCAATTTCTTCTTCTTTGAATTTAATATTTGGTGTGTGAGGAGGTAGTCGTCAGAACAGAGCAAGGAAACACTGCATGGTTAAAAATTGGGAAGGGTGTATGCCAGGGATGTGTTCTTTCTTCATACCTTTTCAACCTGTATGTAGAACAGATTATCCAGGAGGCTGGGCTCTGTGAGAAGTGCAGCGTCAGGATTGGTGGAAGATCTATCGACAATCTGCGTTATGCAAATGACACAACCCTGCTTGCTGAAACTGAGGAGCACCTGAAGCACTTGTTGCAGAGGGTCAAGGACTGCAGCCTTCAGTATGGACTAAGGTTCAATGTCAAGAAGATATTCTCACCACTGGGCCAATTGGCATCAGGAGGGATCGTGAAGAGATTGAGATTTTTAACATCTTTACTTTGCTTGGTTCCCTAGTCAACACTTTTGGCACCAATAGCCAGGAAATTCGAAGATGTATTGCGATGGGAAAGTCTGCTGTTAGGGACCTCTTCAGGGTACTGAAGAGCAATGGTGTCACAGCGGAGACTAAGGTGCTGCTGATACAGTCTTTGCAATTACTTGCTATCCATCAGAGAGCTGGATAATGACTAGGGATGATAGAAGAAGAGCTGATGCCTTTGAGCTGTGGTGTTGGAGAAGAGAATGAATATTTCATGCACTGCTAAGAAAACAAGTTTGGCCCAGAGTAGGTTAAATCAGTCTGCTCCTTGGAGGCAAAGATTCTGAAGCTTTGTCTTACATACTTTGGATATGTTGAAAGGAGGGACCAGTCCTTGAAGAGGGATGTCATGCTTGGGAGAGTGGAAGGACAGCACAGGAGAGGAAGATCCTCTTTGAGGTGGATTAACTCAATGACTGGGGTAGTGGAGATAGCTGTGTTGAAGACAGTGAGATTGGCACAGGATAGAGCAGGCTTTAGGGTCGCTTTGAGTCGCAGGTGACTCGGCAGCACGTAATAAGAAGAACAACAACATATTTAAATACTAGTTTTAAAATAATTGGAGGAATTGGATAAGCCAGGGACCTTTCTAAATTACTAAGGAGAAATGATTGTTAGTTTGAAGGCTAAAGGGTACCTAATTCAGGAAATCTTTCCAATCACTTGCTATGCATCTGAAAGCTGGACAAAGAATAAAGATGAGAGAGATAAATTAAGCTGTGGTGTTGGAGAAGATATCTTTGAACTATGATGTTGGAGAACCATGATGAATATCCTGAGAATGGCCAAAAGATTCAGTTGTCAAAAGAATAAACAGATATATCTTGAGGGAAAGTGCAGCTGAAATATTCTTTGGAGGGCAAAGATGACAATACTTAGTCTTACACACTTTGGGCATATTGTTTCATCTACTTGGAAGGATGGAAGGTCAGTAAAAGAGAGGAAGACCCTCTACAAGATGGATTGACACGCAACTACATCAATGGCCTCAAGTGGGTAAGAGATGATGAGGATGAGACAGACAAGACAGGGTTCAGATTTGCTGTTCATAGGGTTACTTGTACTCAGCTTGTCAGCACGTATGTCATAGTATACATGAAAGTAAGTTAAATGAATAAGTTTCATTGGTGAATATGATTACTAACAGGATAATTTTTAAATGACTTAATAAAATTAACATGATTTTTACCATGAAATCCTCATCAAACATTGAACCAAAATCCTGCTGTCACCCTGTAATAAAATAATAAATTGGCTCGATACCTTCTCTTGCTGGAGAAGAGTCTTAACTATACTACGGACTGCCAAGGAAACAGATAAGTCTGTCTTGGAGAGGGTGAAACCAAGTTTCTCCTTGGAGGCTAGGATTTTGAAGTTCCATCTCACATATTTTGGGTATTTAATGGCCAGAAGGGACTGGTCCTTGGAAAAGGACATCGTGCTTGGAAAGGTGGAGAGACAGCACAGGAGAGGAAAACCCTGGATGAGATGAATTGATACAATAACTGGGTCACTGGTAGCACTTGTGTTGGAGTTAGTGAGACTGGCTCAGGATAGGTCAGGCTTTAGAGTTGTTGTACATAGGGTCTCTATGAGTCACAGGTGACTCGATGGCACAAAACAACAACAGCAAAAACGACAATCACCCATAAGTACTGTGCTCCTTTAGATTGTCACCTTTATGAGATCAACTAGACAACAATTACTTTAAAACAAAGATGGGGATATAAGGGTGCAAGGAGTCCAGATTAACAGAAACAAAACAGTCAGAAGAGAAATAATAAGACTGTTCATGCTTTGGAAAGAATGTCACCAGTATCCCTGAACACTTGTTGAATGGAAACCTAAACAGCTATGTAAAACTTTCCCCAAACCACAATAAACTATTATTTAAAAAAAGAAAAATAATAACAAAATTCCTTTCAATTTCAGGGAACAGATCCGTCAAGGCCTAGAAGAACTTCAGAAAGTTTTACCAGGAGGAGACACTTACATGCATGAAGGATTTGAAAGGGTAATTTTGAAATAGTTTGAACACCAAATATAAAGGATGATATTGAAACATCAGCAAAGGGGAGGCTGACGAGATTAAGGGACACATGTAGTAAGGGAACTGAATACTGACAACTCTATCCAAAAGAGCTGTCCTTTCTCCCCTAGCTCTTAAGAGCTTGTTCGCTAATGTTTGATTGTTCTTTGTAAATTACATCACTTATAAGATTTTCCCATAATGGCATTTGCCTACATGGTAGTAGCTTCAATGACTGAGACAAAGTTTCATTGACTTCAAACTTAATAAAAATTAAGCCCAGGCTCTGAGAAGTCACAGGTCCATCTGTACAAGTATATTAGTTAAGTACTTTACAAATACACTGGTTAAATGTGAGGATAAATTTTGACAAGCATCACTCTGTGGTAATGAAGTGATGGCTGGGTGAATTACATAAAGAATCAATGTTAGTCCTAGCTGCATATTCAACACCAGTTCCCACTGCCCATTAAGGTATTTGGAGTAACCTCTAGTTAACTATCCTCTAATAGCTTTTATTTGTGTATTTTAGGCAAGTGAGCAGATTTATTATGAAAACAGTCAAGGTAAGACCATGTTTAGAAAGACAGTTATGAATTACACATTTTTCCCCTATGTTTGCTCCTTAAAAAAATGTCTCAATAATTTGGTGTTTCTGAAGAGGTTTATTATATTTGTCTGTAATCCTTCGGCACACACTCATCACAAAGAAAAAATGAGTAGAAAGATAGCAGTTTCAGGTCAAATTCTAATATCCTGCTGGTGCCAATAAAAGTTATATAAAGTAATTAAGAGCTGGCAGTGGCCACAATCTGTAATTCCCTTGTGTATTCCTTCATGTCAAATTAATTAAATTAGTACATATTTAAGTGGATTATAAAATCCTGGACTTGGGGTCAAATTTAAATTTCTTATCCCTCTCTGAAAGGAGGTCTAGTAGTAAAAGTGTTAAAGCATTCAGCTTCTAACCAAAAGTTAGCTGTTCAAATCCACCAGTTACTCCTTGGTAATAAAATGAGACAGTTGGCTTCTGTAAAGATGTATAGCTTTGGAAATCTTGTGGGGCAGTTTTAAGAGTTGATTCTATGTCTGTGGGTTTAGTTCTTTTGGTTGGTCCGTCTTTGAGCTCCAGATCCCTTAGTGCTGTCATTGGTGTGATATTTTAAGATGTCAGTTTGCTTTAAAAATGTCATTCATTTAAGTACATAAAATGGGTGTAATAGTGTGGCTAAAAACTTGAAATATTAGTAATTTAGAAATATTATTGCTACAGTATCATTTATGGGTAGCATTTCTTCACCTGAGATAAATATATTAGAGTCCGCATTACAATAGAGATTTTCTTCTAAGTCTGTAGAGGTGTCTGCTTCTCCTTCACCTTAATTGGGAATGAGTAGAAAAAAACAAGTGTCAATACATCACTTACTAATCTAAATCAACTAGCAGTAAAATGACTAGAAGTCTGAAAAATCACTCAAGGAAGTAATAGATTTTACCACTTGTTATAATATTCTTAAGGAGTCCTGATGACACTTTTACTTAAAGTTCATTTTTTACCTAAAAGGTGCTTTGAATCTGACTGTTGCCTTGTAGGAGAAAAAAAGTATTCTGCTTCTGTAACAACTGAAGCTTTGAAAACCCTATGGGACAGTTCTACTCTGTTGTGTAGCAACTCAGAATTCAGTTAATGGCAACAGATTTCTTAGTAAAATAAGTCATAAAATTACTGTTACCTTTTGCCAGACTGTCTTCAGTGGATGGTGTAAATAGCTAACTATAACATATAAAAGGGAGAAAGTTACCAACTCATTTGACAGAGTTCACTCTATGGGCTTGGTGACAATCACATGCCACAGTCACCTTGATACACTGAACTATTCCCAGCTAAAGAAGTCCTGTCGTCACCATCGTAAAGCAATCAGTTGCTTACTGAAAGGTTGGTGGTTTGAAATTACCTAACATTTCTAGAGAAATACCTGGCAATTCATTGTCATAAAGAATATAGTCAAGAAAATCAGAGGGATCAGTTCAACTCTTTTCCACAGAGTTATTGTGAGTAAAAAATCAACTTGATGACATGGTTCAAATCCACCACCTGCTCCACAGGAGAAGGATGGGCTGTCAACCTCCATGCGATGTACCACTGTTGAAAACACTCAGGAGGGTCAACTCTAGGTTGGTTCCAACTTGACAGCATATAACAAGTAGTTGAGTGACCCTTTCACCATATTTTGGGACAAGGCTGAGAAACGTAGTTGTGAAACTGATCCCCTTTTGATCACTATTCTTCATGGTTTAGTTGCTTCTAATCTTAAAAACAAACAAACAGCTGTTGATTTTCACCATAATTACCTTGGGTTGGGGAGCTTGGAAGAGATGGACTGCCAGGGCTAAGGGGCTGATGTGGAGGGATGGACTGATTGGTTTGTGTTGTGTTGAGCAGGGTACAGAACAGCCAGTGTCATCATTGCTTTGACTGATGGAGAACTCCATGAAGATCTCTTTTTCTATTCAGAGAGGGAGGTAAGCCACAGCCTGGCCTGTCTTCAAAACCTACATGGAAAAAGGACTTCTGAAATGGGTTGCAATCTTTCTTTTCTGCCAATGTAATAGATTGTGTTGTGTTTTTGTTTTAATTTGAAATCTAGTCATGTCACATATATAAGAAGAGATCCTGGGTAGCACAAATGTTTTGCATTCTTGTACCAACCTATGTATGATTGGTAGGTCAAATCCATTCATTGGAGCAATCTGCTCCAGTAAAGATTACTACCTAGAAAACTCTGTAGAAGAGTTCTATTCTGTAACATGTGAGATAATCATGAGTCAGAAATGCCTCAGTAGTAATGAATTTGTTTTTTTTATGTGTTTTGTGCATTAAAATATTAATTTACTTGCTAATTAAATTTTCTTGCTTTATACAGTTGTTTTTATTTTTAAAAATATTTCACATTATTTCAAAATATATTTCATTAGTTTTTAAGTATTAGAAAGTGTCTACCATAACTTCACTGAAGATATTACAGTTTTTAGAGCTTTCATATATTATATATCACTTTTAAACAAAAACCCCAAAAACCATTGGTACCAATTCTATTTCCTTATATATTTTTGTCATGTATTTTCCAGTAGTAGGAAAACAAAGTAAATTTGTGGTATGTGAGAGCCAAATTTGTTAGAAGGAATGAAACATTGAGATTCTTAATCTAAGAGCCAAAATTTAGCAGTAATTGGTAGCACAGTTAGTGGAAATCTTTCTGCTGTATTTCATTTTTCCTTTTCTTTATGTTATCAAAAATAACTCCTCAAAGCAAGAGAAATTATATGCTAAATGTGTAGAAGAAGATTCAGCAAAAGAGGTTTACTCAGAAGTTGAAAGGTCATGTTTACATTTAGAAAGTCCTTTCCCTTCAAATATTAAGTTTTGAGCTACATGTATAATTGTTCCTAGACTACAGTGTATTCAAGCCTAATTAACAACAGAAGAAGAGGCACATTAGTGAAGCTCTTAACTTCCAACCAGAAGGTTGCAGTCCAAACCCACCAGCCACTTTGCACAAGAAAAGACCTGCCATTTTACTCTTGTAAAAGTTCCAGCCTAGAAAATTCTATGAGAAGAGTTTTATTCTGTACAGTGTTGCAGTGAGTTGGAATTGACTTGATATCACCTAGCAACAACAACACTGACATAGGTTTGTGAAGACCAAAGCATAAGAAAGACAGTAGAGGAAAAAAAGGCAATGGAACAAACATTTTGAGCAGGAGTTAGTTATAGCCTTACGTTTGATTTAAGCTCTTGACTTTCAGTTCAACACTATCCAAATTAAATTCAGCTCTCTCAACAAGCATGCAGTGTATGTTCGTTTTTTCAGTGGTAACGGAGAGTTTAGCAAGTGCCAGACATTGTTAATACCCAGTGATAGAAAAGGAAGTAAGACAAAGTTGCTGCTCCATATATCTTTCCCAGTATGATGTTCACTTTTAGAGGCAAGTGCTCTCAAAGTGCTTGGGAGATTTTGCAAGTAGACACATTAATACTCTCCTCAATTAGCACAAAGAATAATCTGAATGAGGAAATGCAAAGTAATTATAAGCAGTTGGAAAGTAGTACATTTATATATTCTAAAGCGGGAACTATATGATAGGAATGGAAAATACTTATTTGGAGCCTACACAACAGTCAAATAAAGTAAAAAACCTTATAAAGAAATGACTAAAGATAACAGGAATGATGGAGCTAGTAACTTAAAATAGGGATTAATAGAGAAGAATTTTAGGTATGGCACATACAGACTTAGAAAAACATTCAAAGTGCCAGTGCCAACAAATAAAAAGTTTTCTGATAAAGGAAAATTATACATGGGTATAAATAAAATAGACACTTTCATTTTTGGAAATTCCATACAAATCTCAAAAGAGAAATAATGATGGCAGTGGTTGTTGATGAAGCAAACCTAGATTGTGATGAAAAATTTGTTTTATTCTGAAAACAGTAAGGAATATTTCTAAGAGGAAGGAAAAAAAATACTTATGTTTCAATAACTTTCAAAATTCAATGGATTTGAGTACTAAGAAAAGAAATGAGCCAATGTAAATCTAAATAGAGAACATTTACTATATGCTTATTAACAGTGATTTATTTAACACTTTCTATATTTGGCACTTCTGTGATCAGAATTTCTGTTTTTTATTTTCTTTTCTGAAAACCTAGAAAACAGATATCAGAACCTTGAATAAAACAAATATTAAAATCAAACCAAAAGTTAAATGTTTTATTCATTATGTTGCATTTTCAATAGTTTAATGCTGGGGAAGGACATAGGTGTACCTATTTGAATGTGAACCATAGTTCCAAGACCATTATAAGAACAGATCATCTGTGAAGAAGAGTCAAGGTTTAAGGTGAAAAGAGCTTCCAATAGAGGATTAACAGATATAACAATTTGAGAGGGCCACTTTGAGGGATAAAAAGATACCCAATACCAGCGATTTAAATTATGCTACGATTAAATATGTTACAACTAGGCCAATAAGAAAGGGCAGTAAATTTTCTAAAAATGAAGGTATTATTGGATGGTAGGTAGGTAGGTAGACACTCAAAGTAAAAAAGTTAATTTACAAAGTAAAATATTACAATGAAATGTGCAAGGAGCTGGAGTCAGAAAATCAAAAGGGCAAAACTCACTCAGCATTTCTTAAGCTCAAGGAACTGAAGAACAAATTCAAACCTTGAGTTGCTATAATTAAGAATGCTTTAGGCAGAATATGAAATGATCCAGGAAGTATTAAAAGATGATGGGAAGAGTATACAGAGTCACTGTATTGAAAGGAATTGGCAGACACAGAAGAATTTCATGAAACAACATATGAGCAAGAGCCTATAGTGATGAAAGAAGAAGTTCAAACTGCTTTGAAGGAAATAGCAAAAAATAAAGCCCCAGGAATAGATGGTATACCAATTGACTTATTTCAACTAAGAGATGCTGCCCTGAATATGCTCACCAAGTTGTGCCAAGAAATCTGGAGAACAACCACTTGGTCAACTGACAGGAAGAGATCTATATCTGTTCCTATCCCAAAGAAAGGTGACCCAGCAGATTGTGGAAATTATAGAACAATTCCATTGATATCACATGCAAGCAAGATTCTGCTGAAGATTATCCAAAAACGACTGGAGCAGCACATCAGCAGAGAACTGCCAAAAGTGCCAGCTGGGTTTAGAAGGGGTTGTGGTGCTAGGGATATTGTAGCTAATGTTAGATGGATCTTAGCTGAAAGCAGGGAATATCAGAGGAATGTCTATCTGTGCTTCATTGATTATACAAAGGTGTTTTACTGTGTGGATCATAACAAACTGTGGCTGACTCTGAGAAGAAAGGGAATCCCAGAACACTTGATCATGCTAATAAGAAACCTATACTTGGACCAGGAAGCAGTGGTCAGAACTGAGCAAGGAAACATTGCATGGTTCAAAATTGGGAAGGTTGTACGCCAGGGATGTGTCCTATCTCCATACCTTTTCAAACTGAATGCAGAACAGATTATCTGGGAGGCTGGGCTCTATGTGGAGAACGGTGGCATTAGGATTGGTGGAAGATCCATCAACAATCTGCATTATGCAGATGACACAACCCTGCTTGCTGAAACTGAGGAGGACCTGAAGCGCTTGCTGCAGAGGGTCAAGGACTGCAGCCTTCAGTATGGACTAAGGTTCAATGTCAAGAAGACAAAGATTCTCACCACTGGACCAATTTGCAGCATCAGGATGGATGGTGAAGTGATTGGGATTGTTAACAGCTTTAGTTTGTTTGGCTCCATGGTCAATACTCTTGGCACCAGCAGCCAAGAAATTAAAAGAGGTGTTACGATGGGATCGTCTGCTGTTAGGGACTTCTCCAGGGTACTGAAGAGCAGTAGTGTCACTCTCGAGACAAAGTTGCGTCTTATACAGGCCATGGTCTCTGCAGTCACTTGCTATGTATCAAAGAGCTGGACAGTGCCTAGGGAGTATAGTGGAATTGATGCCTTTGAGCTGTGGTGCTGGAGAAGAATATTGAATGTACCATGGGCTGCTAAGAAAACGAACATGTTCATCCTAGAGAGAGTTAAAAGACGCTGCTCCATGGAGGCAAAGATTCTCAGGCTTCGTCTGCCATACTTTGGACATGTTGCAAGGAGAGACTCTCCTTGGAGAGGGATGTCATGCTTGGGAATTTGAAAGGACAGCACAGGAGGGCAAGACCTTCTATGAGGTGGATTGATTCAGTTACTTGGATAATTGGGGTGGGTGTGTCAGAGACAGTGAGATTGGCACAGGACAGAGCAACGTTTAGGGCTGTTGTACATAAGGTCACTATGAGTCACAAGCGACTCGACGGCAACAACAGCAACAACAGATAGGTAGATGGTAAGAATAAAAAAAGTAAAAAGCTACACTCTACTATTCATTAAAAAAGCGCTTTATAGAAATTATTTCATTTATTCCTCAGAGGAGCATTTATTAAAAAAAAAAAAATTCCAGGCTTCTTAAGTATTTTACCCAAAACTAAGCAACTATAAGCCTATCTTGTTAACTATTCATTAGAATCAGAAGCAAAATTCCCCAGTGAGCAAAATAGTTGGTCTAAAGTACCTTTGAACTCAAAGATCTCATATTGTAGCATTAATTAATTAATTAATTAATTGCAAGTACACAACTTTACACACATGTAGCCATAAGCGACTTACTGGGCCTAAGTGTTTAAGTTTTTCAGTAGAATGAAGAGTATGAAATACTTGTTTGTGAATAATTAAAAAATGTACAGGCACTCAGTTATTAAGCTACTTGAACAGAGAAAAAAAATATATTGTAAATAGAAATTTATCCAGGTGGTTCTGAAATCCAGGGAGACCATTCTGGGATATTGGAATTTTGAATGATTGTTCATAAAATACAGAGAGTCAAAACCAATCTAGCAGGCCTATTTACCATAAATAACCAATTAAATCCTCACTATTAGAAATGGTATTTGCCTTATGAAGTAATTTATCATAGAGAGGGAATAATTTATGCTATAGAGGGAGCACTAGTGGCCTTGTTGTAAGAAGCTGGGCTGAAATCCTGAAGGCATGCAATTCGAATCTACCAGCTGCTCCTTGGGAGAAGGTTGGGCAGTCTCCTCTCATGCGATTAACTGTCTCTGAAAACTCACCAGAGGGTCAGATATGGGTCTCTTCTTGCTTAATAGTACACAACAACAATGATGTAGAAAAGGACTTATTTACAAAGGGTGCAGTTGTTCAGGAACATCTGCATTGTTCAAGGTCGTATGTGAAGGAACTCTGTATACATTAACTCATGCAATCCTGAAAAGCCACATGTCAGACAAGGTATATCAAATTCCAAAGACTATTCTCAAGTCATACTATGTTTATAAAGGAAGAAAGACAGATCAATAAAAATACATTAGAAGGATAGGTAATTGTGTTTCCAAAATACTTAAAATGAGATTTCAGCCTACAGTTGTCCTTTTCTCTTTGGCCTTTCGAATCTCTTTGTCAAGGCCTTAACTCTTGTAGATCTTTCTCAGCACCTCCCATTTAACTAAAAGGAAGCTAGATAACCTTAATATGTGCATGTCCATATCCATGTCCATGTTCATGTCCTGTCCTCCATGCCTTGCATGCCCCTGAAGAACTGCTCTAATTGCCCATTATTGCTCTCATTGTGATCCCTGGAAAATAGTAAAGGCTCAGTACATATTTGAACCAATGACTGGAAAATAATTTAAGAATATATTTTTCTAGTGTTTGTTTTTCTAATCTTTATTGTTTTCTTAACCTAGGCTAACAGGTCTCGAGATCTGGGTGCAATTGTTTACTGTGTGGGAGTGAAAGATTTCAATGAAACACAGGTATGAACATGAATTTTCTCACATTTGGACACATAATGAGCTTATGAATGATAGGAAAAAAATGTGTGTTCAGTTTAAAAGATGTTTAAGTATCTCAAATGCCCATAGATAGGTTATTTTTCCAGAAATACTAAGCAACAAGTTGCAGGTGTAAGGGGTGTGAAATCACTTACAGATGTGGTCAGGATGTTCAACATAGACCATCCAGGCTATGCTCTTAATAAGTAGATGTTAACTTGTCACAGCTGTCAAAAGAGGTCTGAATTAACTTGAAAAAGATATTTTTATTTTTCATTTTAATTGACAAGTATATATGATTTTCTTAGGAAATGACAGCATTCTTTTGCCTTCTCAAAATGCAGTGAATGCATTTTTAATGTCAAATGCTAGAAATAATTGCATAAGTGGATATTTTCTTAGTGTGTTCATAATATTTTTTTTCGTTTTATTGATGACAACATGCTCACAATATACTATTAAATTAATAAAATAGGATCAGAATACAGTAAAGTTGGTATAATAAGCCTATTTAAAAAATGTGTGCTTACATAATAATATGAAGAACTATGTATTGTATTAAATTGTTAAAAGGAAGATAGATAACTTTAATGTGTGCATTTCTTTTAAAAAATATCTAAATTTTATTGTTCTTTGAAAATTTTTACAAATTATAATTTTTTGCAATCAATAAGAGCAATTAAGCATTTTAAAAATGCATTTTTTGAAATCATGCCCTGGTATTTACAATAATTTTGGCAATAAAGCACTCTGTTGAGATTAAGAACAGAAAAGCTCACAGTTTGACAACTCTTCCTTTATTTCTCTGCTCCACAAACCAAGAACAGCCAATTTAATTGCAAGTATCCTTTTCCTAATGAGCAGGTTGGGTGAAAGATAGAGTCTCTTCTTATTGGTTTCACTCAAAAAGAAGTCCTGAGTTTATATTTTGAAATTACTCTAAAAGGAAACTTGAGTCTATTTGATTTTAATAGTCACAACAGTAATTTAAGTGAATGGGAGAAAAGTGAGCCAGTGACTTGTCCCCAAATTCATAAATACATCAACTCAGGCTAAATTATCATCTATCTGTGGAATTTTACTTCTGCAGCAAAGGACAAAAGTATTAAAGCAAATATAAAAGCTGGAGCTGATTCTCCAGAACCTACTTCAATGTTGTCCCAATCTAAATTTTGCTGAAGGCTTTTTATTAAGGTCCCTTAGCCCACAGAACCAGCACATCCCCTGGGATGTTGTAGGTGGTGCCCTCTCTGCACTCATGGTGCTTACTAAACTCTCCTATCTCAGCTTGACCCACCTCCATGTGATGTGTTTTCTGTGTTCTCAGTTGGCTCGAATTGCGGATAGTAAGGATCACGTGTTTCCTGTGAATGATGGGTTTCAGGCTCTGCAAGGCATCATCCACTCAGTGAGTACAACATAAATCCCCAGTTCCATCTATCTAAGGCTGGTGTCCTTCTGTTTGAAGGGACATTTCTTCTCACAGCATTTAAAAATATTTTTTACTGTGACTTGAGTGAAAGTTTATAAACACTATTTTTTCCAAGAAATTTTTTATGTCAGTTTTGTTTCATAGCTTTAATTAAAGGATGTATACACAATGTCTGATCACCACTCATATTATCTTATAAAAAGCTAAAGAAAGATTTCCACACAGAAGATCCTTGTATCTTGCTGTGTCCTCTTTCTCCTTATTGCCTTGCACATATGCTCCTGTTCTCATTCTCTAGTGCCACATCTACTGCACAATGGAAATGAACAATTAAAGGAGGTCTTGTTTCTAGGAGAAACGAAAACTGTAGGTAACCCCATAGACATCAGTCCAAACTAATGGCTTACATTCACCCCCTGAATTGCCAAACTTTCCCAGCATTAAGTGGGTCGTCTCTGGGTCTGCTCTAACTCGATTGTACTTTGCAACAAGTGGAGATTCCAGTCACAACATTTGCAGGCTGAACCTATGTCACCTGGTCATTGAACCATTGTAGACCATTCTTTACCCTGGTGCCTAGGGTCTTTACCCTGGTCTGGGGTATAGCTTGATCTTCAGGATTTCAACAACAGACAACAGTTAAGGTTCCAATCCTTGGGAAATGACATCATACTGAGAAAAGTGGAAGATCAGAGAAAAAAAGAAGATTCTCAACATGATGGGTTGATACAGTGCCTGTAACTGGCTCAAGCATGTCTCAGATTGTGGGGATAGCATAGGTTAGGGCAAGGGTTAGATCTGTTGCGTAGAATTATTAGGAGTCATAGAGAGAGCTCTCTTGGACTATTAGATAGAAGGTTGTGCTACCAAGCCAAAGGTGGGTGATTTTAATCTATGGCCCTCCTGCCTGGTTTTGATTGTTTTTGGTCAAACATTCTTCTAAGTAGTATAGCACTGGTCTGTCCATTTGCTCTACAGAAGTAACTCATGGTTGCTGTGATCCTAAACACCGTGACACTAATGTGTCAAATGTGATAATGGTTACCTATGGTGGACAGTTTTGGTGAAACTCCAATATTAAAGCAGGGTTGGAAGCACAAGTGGCATCCAGTTCCTAAATAGCTTGCCTCCAGAAACTCTTACGAACGTAGAGAAATGATGAGAGTTATACAAGTGTTCAGGTCTTTTGTTCATAGGGTTGCTATGAGTTGTCTATGACTCGACAGCACTTAACAACAGTGGGTTTCCAGATTATAAAACTATCCTGTTATTGTATATAATACTCAAATTTGAGGGCTTCACTATTCTCCAAATGACACACAGAAAAATTTCTCCTACAAAATGGGCATATACAGCCCTTATTTTGTATATTAAGTAGGATAATTCTCCATGTCCATACAAAGGCTTGTCCTTTGATTTAGCTGATCTATTAAATTGTGCTGGTCTTTAAAGCCCCTGCTGGTAGACCATTGTGTGGACTGATGTTATCAGTGATAAAATCCAGTGGCTCTGTGGTTTCCATCTTCAGGTTTTGTAACCAATCAGCCAGCACTGTCTCTAGTTCATCAAGGTCCTCAGTTGGAGCTCCAGGATGCAAATCTAGAGCTCAGAATGCCACTGCACTCTTAAGATGCTATTGAGTATTTTGTTCTAAGGCTCAAAGGCTCTGCTCAATTTAAAAAAAAAACCAAATAAACTTCAAGTATGGCTGTGCTTCAAGTTCTGTCCTCCTATAGGGTTTACTAAGCAGAAAGGAGAAAAAAAAATATTGGAAAGACAGACTAGTGCTAATCTCAACTATTGGCCTCCAAATGAGGGACTCTTACTCTAAATAATTTCTAATTTGTGTGGAATAGTTGAATCCTTTCACAATACTTATTTAGTCTTTATGCTGATCATATAAGTCAAGAAACTGGACTTTATGAAAAAGAACACAATATCAAGATTGAAGAAAGACTTGTTAACAACCTGTGGTTTACAGATGATACAACCTTGCTTTCTTAACGCAAAGAGGACGTGAAGTGCTTATTAAATGAGGCCCAAACACCATGACCTTCAGGAGGGACTACACTTCAAAAGAAAGAAAACAAAAGTTCTTACAACTGAACCAAGAAGTAATGTTGTTATCAATGGAGAAAAGACTGAAGTTGTCAGCGATTTCATTTTGCTTTGATCTATAAAGCAGAAATTAAGAGATCAATGATGCATTGCGTTGGGCAATTATACTACAAAAAAAACTATTCAAAGATGGCAAAACTGGACTTCCACCTGCAGCAAGCTGAAACAGGATCCACATCTCACACCATACACAAAAATCAACTCTAGGTGGATCAGAGACCTGGGAGTAAAGCCCAAAATCATAACGTTCATAAGAGACAAACTGGGATCAAGCTTAGAAGCACTGGTCCAAGGTACAAAGAGACTGATAAAATTGATGCATGGGACCTTTTAAATACTAAATCTTTGTGCATATAAAAAACTTTTCACAACAGGATGAAAAGAAAACCTACAGAGTGGGAACAAACATTTGGTAATACCGTCTCAGACAAGAGTCTTATAACAAAAGTTTACGGGTAAAAGACATGGAAAGAATTTTCACAGAGGAAGATATTCGAAGGTAAACAGACACATGAAGAAATGCTCCAAATCACTGGCATTAAGAGAGATGCAAATCAAAACCACAATGAGGTACCGTCGCGCTCCAGTAAGAGTGGCAAAGTCTAATAGGGCAGCAAGTAATAGATGTTGGAGAGGATGTGGCAAGAAAGGAACTCTTCTACATTGTTGGCGGGATTGTAAAATGGTGCAACCATTCTGGAAAGTAGTTTGGTGCTTCCTCAAAAAGCTGAACATAGAAATTCCATATGACCCAGCTATTCTTCTACTTGGAATATACCCTGAGAATATGAGAACTAAGGCACAAACTGAGATTTGTACACCAATGTTCATAGCAGCATTATTCACCATTGCAAGAACATGGAAACTGCCCAAATGTCTAACCACAAATGAATGGATTGAGAAATAATGGTACATTCACACAATGGAATAGTATGCAGCATGCAGGAGAAATAATTTTGTGAGTGAACTAACTCAGGATAAATATTGTATAAGACTGTTATTGTAGAATGAGTATAAGAATCCAGGAGGGGTGGGAGAGGCTGGAAGAAGAGTAATGTGAATGTCCAGGGGGAAGAGAGGATTGATCATTGATTGGGTTATACAATTTGGTGAGTGGGGGTGAGGGAAATGGAAAGTTTTTGTTCTAATTTCTATTAGAATTTTATACATAGTGAAAAACACCCAGAGATGACTGGATTATGAAAAGAAACAACTCTTATTTGCCCACATGTCTTTTTTTACCTTTTATTACATTTTTTAATTATTATTATTAACTTCAGTGAACTTCAGTGAACATCCATTCATTCACTGTTGCACTTTTCTCCCCACCCAC
>NW_006400175.1:1067179-1077148 GCF_000299155.1 Elephantulus edwardii
TTTTGGTTTGTGTCAGTTTAGGTAGGTTGTGCATTTCTAAGTAATTGTCCATTTCCTTTAGGTTTTCATATTTGTTTGAGTATAGTTTTTTGTAATATTCTAATGTTAGCTTTTTAATTTTAGTTGGTTCTGTTGTGATGTTGCCTAATTCATCTCTTATTCGGATTATTTGTGTCTTCTCCTTCATTTCTTTTGTGAGTTTTGCTAATGGTTTGTCGATTTTACTGACCTTTTCAAAGAATCAACTCCTAGTTTTGTTGATAGTTTCAATTGTTTTTCAGTTTTCTATTTCATTTATCTCTGCTCTAATTTTTATAATTTCAGTTTTTTTAGAGGGTGTTGGGTTTTCTTGGTGTTCTTTTTCAATTTGTTGGAGATGTTGGGTTAGAGTCAATTTTCAATTTCTCCTGCGTTTTGATGTGTTTGCTTAGTGCTATAAATTGACCTCTGATTACTGCTTTGGCTGTTTTCAGAGGTTTTGGTAAGTAGTATCTTCATTGTCATTTGTTTCAACAAACTTTTTAATTTCATTTTTTATTTCTTCTTGTACCCAGTCGTGTTCAAGCAAGTTGTTGTTCAGCTTCCAAATATATGATTGTTTCCTCCTTTATTCTCTTGTTATTAATTTCTAATTTTGTGGCATTGTGATCTGAAAAGATACTTTGTATAATTTCTATGTTTTTGAATTTGTTGATGCTTGATTTGTGACCTAGAATGTGATCTGTTCTGGCAAACGTTCCATTCACATTGGAAAAGAAGGCATATTGTGCTTTTTGGGGATGCATTAGCCTATAAATATCTATGCGATCGAGTTGGTTAATTGTGTAGCTTAATTCTTGAGTATCTTTGTTGAGATTCTTTTTGGTAGTTCTATCTGTTCTTGAAAGTGGTGTATTGAAGTCTCCAAGTACTATAGTAGTGTTGTCTACCTTCTTTTTCAATTTCGTTAATGTGTGTTTTATATATTTTGCAGTTCTTTCATTTGCTGCATAGATATTCAATATTGTTATATGCTCTTGTTCTATTGACCCTATGAGCATTATGTAGTGACCTTCTTTGCCCTTTGTGATGGTTTTTGCATTGAAATTTATTTTATCAGAAATTAGTATCTCTACTTCTGCTTTTTTTTTGGTTGCCATTTGCTTGGTATATTTTTCCCCATCCTTTTATTTTTAGTCTTTCTTTATCTTCATTTTTCAGATGTGTCTCTTGTAGACAACATATTGATGGATTTTGTTTTTTTATCCAATCTGCTACTCTTTTTCTCTTCAGTGGTGCATTTAAACCATTCACGTTCAATGTAATTATTGAGAGGTAGGCTTTTATTGCTGTCATTTTGATCAATTCTTTTTGGTGTTGTTGCTAGTTACTTTGGTCCATCCTGTTTTCTGTGACATCTCTGTATGAAGGACTTCTCTCAGTATTTCCTGTAAGGCTGGTCTTGTTTTGACAAACTACTTTAGGTTCTGTATTTCTGGGATTATTTTAATCTCTCCTTCATACTTGATGGACAGTTTTGTAGGATATAGTATTCTTGGTTGGAAGTTGTGTTCTTTAAGTGTTCGATATATGCTATTCCACTCTCTTCTTACTCGCATGGTTTCCGCTGAGAAATCAGCAGTTAATCTTATCTGTTCTCCCTTATAGGTTACTCTTTGTTTCTCTCTCGTTGCTTTTAGTATTCTCTCCTTATCTTTATTTCTAGCAAATTTGACAATGATGTGCCTTGGTGTTTTTCTTTCAGGGTCTATTCTATATGGTGTTTGCTCAGCTTCTTGCATATATATTCTTCATTATGCCTGGAAAGTTTTCCTCTAGTAATTCTTCCACATCTTTTTCAGGGCCTTTACTTGCTTCTTCCTGTCCTGGGATTCCTATGATGCACATGTTATTTCTTTTAATGGTAGCCCACATTATTCTTAAGCTTTCTTCTGTTTCCTTCTTTTTGGATTCTGCTTTTTTCTCGGTCAGATCTGTTGTGACAATTCTATCTACTATGTCGCTGATTCTGTTTTCCATCTCTTCACCTCTATTGTCCACATGTCTTAAGAGCCATGTGCCTAACATCATTCAAGAGATGATTCTAGTATAAACAATTAGAATGTTTTTTTCTCTGCATTAATCAGTGTTGTATCTGAATATTTTGGCCAAAATGTTGCTAAAACATCAGTGAAAATAAAAGACATTTGAGAAATGTTATAGTATTCTTGTAAGGTTCTGTCTGCAAGTTATGCCAGTATTTTATTGTTGTTGTTATGTGTCATTGAGTTGCCTGAGACTCTTAGCAACCCTTCGTCCAATAGTTCTGAACCCTGTCCTATTCTAAGCAGCCTCACTGACTCTAACACATTTAGCCCCATTACTTCAGTTACTATATCAATCCATCTTATCTAGGGTCTTCTTTTCCTGTGCTGACTCACCACCCTTCCAAGCTTGATGTCCTTTTCCAAGGACTGGTTTCTCTTGGCCACATGCCTAAAGCATGTATGACCAAACTTCAAAATCCTTGCCTCCAAGGAGAAAATTTGTTTCACCCTCTCTAAATCAGACTTGTTCTCTGTTGTTCTCTTGAGGTCCATAGAATATTTAAATACCCTTCTCCAGTACTGCAACCCAAAAGCATCAATTCTGTTCTCTCATCCTTAGTCATTGTCCCACTCTCTGATGCTTAGCAATTAATTATGAAGACCAGGGCCTGGATCAGGTACACTTTAGTCTCAAGAGTGACATCATTGCTTTTTAGCACTCTGGAAAGGTCTCTGATGCCATATTTGTCTTTTCCAATACTTGAAATCCATGCAGTTAATCCATTTATCTAGACATAAAGACAAGGGAACAGTCAGGAATACTTATCTTTCTCAAATCATACAAGACAGAAATAATTACAGCCTCGAAGTTGGCTTTTTCAAAGCATGGGTTCATTTCTCCTTTTGGAATCTTGAAATAAAGTTGTTGTCTACCCCATCCCTGGTTATTTTCTCACAATAAAATAGAATTGGGCTTAGTTCTTTAGAGTAACTTTCAGTGAGCTTAAGTAGTTCATGAAGTTCTCTGCACATATTGAACCCAGCATGAAGATGCAAAGTCAAATACGTAATCATCTTTAAAATAGTCATTGAAAACCTTTTATGGCAGTCTCTGGACATTCTGTTATAGGTGAAATGGGTAAAAACTCTTTTGTGTTGGAATTTAAATTCTAGCGGATAAAATAACATAAAAATTAAATAATCACATAAATGCGATAAAAGAAATGACATATTTACTGAGATTAAGAGTGAAGTGACTGACAAAGAATTTAGCAGCTCTTTTGAGGTGACTTGAATGACACAATGGAGTCATCCACTAGAAAAGCACAGATAAAATGCTCCTGACAAAACCCTAACCCGATGCAGTGCTTGAAGTTGAGGACGACAGATGCTGGGGAAGAAGCAGACAAGGGCTGAATCACAGAACCTCTTCATTCAAGGACAGAAGGCAATCAGACCCACATACAAAGTCTGACACGAGATCACTTAGGCTAACATCAGGGCATTGCAGAAACTGAAAGTTTATGGATTTTTATTATCTCTTCACTGGGTGATGAGTAAATTAACCCCACGTTATCTAATGAGACTTATGAAGAAGAAGAGTCACTCTGATTTACTGAGCACCTTCCCTTCATCCGGTGCTACTCCTTGAAGAAAGCCTTCTCTTCATTTGACAGGTGAGGAAATTTAGATAAAGGATATTTGGGTAAACTGTTTCAAGTCCACTGCTCACATTGGTACTATTAGAATGTGGAATTTAAATTCTGACCCTAGAGACTGTTCAATGTGTTTTCAATAAGTTTTGACACTAGAGACTATTTAATGTCGTGATTTCAATTTCATATTGTCTTGTCCAAACAAAACAGAAGAGTAGAAAAGCAACACCTGTAGGAGAGTTCTTTTTTAAGCAAATATTTTTTTTGTTCTAGTGAATCTTATTTTCTCCATGTAAAATTCCTGATAATACTTTGAAGTAAACATTCTCTTCCCCATTTTACAGATGAAGTAACTGATGCTCAGATAACTTGCCCAACAGTTCACTAAGGGGAAAAGCTAGGAATCCTGTTTCACATTTCCAGAGCCATCAAGGGAAAAGTAATAGAAGTCACCATTTATTTAGTGAGTTCTTTACCATGTTTCAGGAACTGTGCAGATCATTTACATACATTACCCTGTTAAAACCTTATCACCAGCATTTGATGTGGATATTATTCCCTTTTACTGAAGTACGTCCTGAGGGTCAGAGAGATTAGCCAACTTTCCCCAGGGCCATGCTAGCTAGACCGGTGAGTAGTAATCCAGAAGACCTAGATTTGTCTCTAACACCCATGGTGTAAATTGACAGTACTCTTGAAAATGATATATGTAGATCAGAGAGAGAGGAGACACCTCGGAGAAGAAGAGATTGCAGACCAAAAATGTGAAATGGTTGGATAGTTTCACACAACAGAAGCATGACTGGAATGATATCACCCGAGAAACAGCAGGTAGGCAAGAGCACTCGTTACTTTTATTACAAGGTAGAGAGCACCTCTGAAAATCTCTGTTCCGCTCTGTGGTTGAAGTTCCATTCTCTTGGATATCCACTTGACACGGACTAGAAGGATCTTCTTCCTTTCTGTACTTGGTCAAAACTACCTCCTACTATCCATGTAAGTATTCTTGCTACTACTGTCCATATGCTTTACTGATGTAACCTGGGGTTGCTGTGATGCTGCACCTTGTGCCACTGGGATGTCAAATGCCACAACAATTACCCATGGTGGACAGTGTTTAGTGTAGCTCCCAGTTTAAGACATGTTTGGAAGCAAGAGTGACATCCAGTTCCTAAACAACATACCTCTGGAAGCTCTATGAATTTTGATAAATGATGATAGGTATAGAAAGGCAATTTGTTCATAGGGTGGCTATGAGTCATGCCAGACTCAATGGCCATCAACAACAACCAACAACGTTGTAACATGCACTTGATAAAATAAGGGGGGAAAAATATCTTTGGATGAGTATATGATGGAAGCCTTTAAACCAGTGAAATGGTAAGGAAGGAATGATTTCTTTGCATTTTGTTATTGTGATTTCATTGGGAAATTTCCACTGACCACAACTGGTGACACTAGTCCTAGTGCTCAAGTTAAAATATAAAGCAACGGTCCAGCCTGGCTTCTAGGTCTTCGTTTGCCTTTTCAAAAGTGCTGCAGGCAATGAAACCAGAACCTTCATGAAAGCTGAGTTCAGACTTTTATATGTGGCTTTATAACTTTGAAGCCTCAAGTTGGCCTGGCTACCATGATACACACCCATCCTCCCACCAAACCCTGCATAGTTTGCAATGGATGGAGCCTGGAGCCAGGTGCAGTGTCTGTGAGACAGGGAATCTCATGGCTGGCACCAAGCCACCTTCATCTCAAAGCCCTTCCCCAGAATAAACATTTAATCCTGCACTGAACTTCCTATTAACATGAGGGTGAGTCAGAGCATACTATTTTTCGTATGTTTGATCAACAGCAAACAAATATTGAGCAAACAACTATGTTTGTAAGAATTTCTTGGAACCTTTTGGCAAGAACATCCTTGTTCTTGGGAAAGCTGTAGGATCAATGAAACCAAGAAATACGTCTATCTTGTGTTGTATGGGAATTTATTTATTAAAACCAGATCCTATGCTTTTTTCCCCTCTTCACTCTTGGGAAAACAGAATGCACATACCCCTACTCTGGCCTGGCCCCCTGCAAAACCATGACAGAAGGCAAAACCTGTCTCCCAGGACGTCCCTTCTGTTGTTTGAAGTAGAATCAATCCCCTTGGTACTTTAGAACAACTTCTTAACACTAGGCCACCAGAGCTCTGTCTTTAATTTAAAAATTTTCCTTTATAGACATTAATTAGACTAATTTTTGCAGACATCTGGACCAGGAATTTCTCCTGAGCTGTTATTTTTCTTCAGCCTATTCAAAGACCCATATGTAATAATATTCCCTGTAGGGCAGCTCTAGGGGCCTAGTGGTAAGGAGTCGTGCTGCCAACTCCTTGTGCAGGTAGTCCAAATCCATCAGCTGGTTCACATGAGAAAGACAAGCAATCTCTTCCTACGTAATTTGCTATTATTATGTGTTGTCAAGTTGGAACTGACTCAGAGCTGATTCTACATTGGGAATTTCAGAGACTGTAAATCGCACAGGAGGAGATTGCCCATCTTTCCTGCACCTGTGTGATTTATATCCTCTGAAAACTCACCAGAGTCAGTTCTGGATCACTTTTCACTCAATGGCATATAACATAACACCATAGCCTTAAGAGACAAAGATAGCAGAAGGACACATTTGGTTGACCCACAAGTCAACCTCACTACTCTCTAGTGCTTCCTCTTACATATGACAGCATGACATTGTAAAGCATATCACAGCCAGACTTAGAACAAGGTCCAGAAATGCCTGCAGGAGTTACCTCCTGGGGAAGGCCACACACTTTGCCAACAGGCAGGAGGTCACCAAGCTCATCTCACTAAGTAAACCACATTTTACAGTTCATAGCTAGCTGAATTTTCCTTCTGAAAACAGGAAAAGAAGTTGTTTAAGTAAGGGTAGAGGATGAATTATCCAAGTTCAGAACCATGTTTGTCCTGCTCTCCTTCAAATCAGAGGCTCAAGTGAATGTAAAACTATCAATGAGAAGAGTATGTTGTGACAAAAATTTTCCATCATTTGGAGATAAGTTTTGTTGTTTGAAAGTCAGTGAACCTTTAAAAAAAAATCTGTGTTTTCACACGTTCAAAGTATACATTTGGATACAAAGGATTATACATAAAACTTACAGAAAAGATACATATGGATATAGTAAAACTTCCAGAATTCCAGGAAGATGTAGATATGTATGTGATATTCATGTTTTATTTTAAATTCAGTTTATGTAAAATGAAGATTCATTTGCATTGACAAAATTTGTTAACAATGGGTATATTTACTGGTGTCAAATGTGCAGAGGAATTAATTAGGAAGGATGATTGTTTTAAGTCATTGTCTTATTTACGGTCATACAGAGCCAGTAGATACTGCACAATTTAAAATCAAGAATGATGAGTGTGAGAGTTTTATCTTTTCACTAGACAAAAAATTCAAGAACTTTGTGAAGAAGAATGAAGCAAAGGTTTAGAGACAAACTCTTTAACAGCCTGGCATGTGCAGATTGCAGAACCTTGGCTGCTAAAATTAAGCATTTATTGATGAGAAAGATTATAGCCTTTAATATGGATTACATTTCAACATGAAGAAAAGTCTTCACAAGTGGATCAATAAACAACATAATGATCAATGAAGAGGGGGGGAAATGTTACCAAAAGTTACCAAAGATTTCATTTCACTTGAACTACAATCAGCATGCGGAAGCAGCAGTCAAGAAATCAAATGATGTAGTTTATTGAACAAATCTGCTTACAAAGGAGAATTTTAAAGTTCTAAATTACAAGGATGCCACTTTGAAGACTATGGCCCAAAGCATGGTATTTTCAGTAGACTCATCTGCATATGAAAGTTAGACAAGAAATAATGAAGACAAAAGAGCAATTGGTGCTGTTTAATTGTCTTGCTGGTAAAGAGTATTGACTGTACAACAGATTGTCAAAGAACAAATAAATCTGTTTTGGAAGAAGGCAACTAGAACGCTCCTTAGAAGGGAGAATAGTAAGACTTCTTTTCAGATACTTTGGGCATGTTATCGGACAGAGCCAGTCCCTGAAACAAGACATCAGGTTTTGTAAAGAGTTGTCAACAAAAAAGGAAAACCCTTAGTGAGGTGGATTAGCACAGTGCCTTGCAACAGTGGGCTCATGCACAGCAGCAGTTGTGAAGATGGTGCAGGCCCTGCCATTGCTTCTTTCTGGTGTACGTAGGGTCACTACGAGTTAGAGACAACTCTATGGGTACTAACAGCAACAGCATTAATACAATGGCGATTAAATGGGGGTAACATTTGGATTCCTGAAAGCATGGGTGAGCCATTGGTGTGGCCCATGCTGCCTGCCTGGTCATCTTATTCTCTGCCATCAGCTGTTGTACTCTGCCATCAACAGTATATGTGGTCCTATCCTAGGAGCCTGAGCCCACCCCATAAACACAGACCTCTACATTGTTCACAAGTAAAGAAGTTAAGGCCTTTTACAAGAAATGCAAACCTATATTTGGGACACGGAAAAGATAAAACAGCTTATAAAGACCTTGTTAATTATCATTGAGTCAACATTTCTGTAGTTCTTCATAGATTTCATATATGCTCTTTTGTCTGTTTTCTCTTTGAAATATGCTCAAAAGATTACAGGAAAGAACTTTTAGCCTTAGGTTTGTTTGGGTTTTGTTTTGTTTTTTTCACCCCCAGTGTATATGATTAAGTACAAAAGACAAAAGAGCTGATGACAAATCAAAGATGAATGAAGTGTTTGCCCACAAGTAATAACAGCAGTAGCTTGTGGGGACTGGTTATATGTCAGACGTTGCTATATTTTAGATGGTTCTCTATTTCTGGTGAAGGACATGCTGTTTTTAAGATACTTGGGACATGAAGCAGGTTATTCCAGTGGTGATTGGTTAATCTGTTCACCAGTCATCTCTGTAGTTCTCTTTGAAAGATAAAATACTACTGATTTTCTCAATTGTGTTTATCTACATTCATATGTTTTGTTTCAGTTAATCATAATATCATTGTTGTTTAAAGTTTTTATTATTCTCATTTTATAGAGAAGAACATTGAGACAGAAATGTAATAACTTTTCCTAGTCTACACAAATCCCTACACAGCCCAAATCAATCTCCAGATCAAGTGATCAAAAATCGTGTTACTTTTCAATACAGACTTATCCAGTTCCAGGTGCTACACTATGGGCTTTAACTGTGTTGTCTCATTTAGCCTTACTAACATAATTACTTTGTGCAATAGAAATTGTTATTCCACTTTTATAGACAGATATACAGAGAGATTATAGAATTTGGGCAACATGATGTTGCCATGAATGAGTTCACGAAAGCCAATTGATTCCAAATTCTAAGCTATTACTGTATTTTAAACTTCTTTCTAATTTGGGAGCCCTAAAGGTAAAGAACATTTGATGGAGAACAGGGTAGGTAAATATAGGGCCAGTGCCAGAAGCTGCCTTTTCACATTATGTGATTTATATTGGTCTTAGCCTGGACTTCTTAAGGGGCCAATTATTTCCTCATCTCAAAATTTCACCTGTGACATCAGAATTCTGATGACTCTCTTCCCCTCTATCTAGTGATTCCCCACCCATGTGTCAAAACTGCCTGGGTGGGAGAAAGATCTTTTGCTTCCCATCTCCAGGCTCTATGTTGAGGAACTTTTGTCTGCTTTCTGCCTTCGTTCATATAGACCGAGTACCCTTCAGTATAGGCTGCTAATAAAGTTGGGAGCCCCAAATCTACCTAGTACACATTTTAAGACCTAATATTTATAATTAATAGAAGCCACAAACCTGCACAGCTCCTCACTGATAAAATTTCCTCTATTTACTGTCATGCATTCTTCCAGATGTTTTAAATTAAGATTGGGCAAATTGTGCTTTTACTGGATTGAATCATACTTGGCTGACATGTCCTGGCTCTTCTTACACTCTAGATTTATCAGCTAATTGAATACCCTGTTGAGGGAATAGTACAGCATGTGTTTATTTTGAGAAACCTGTAGTGTATCTTTGTGGTCAAAGATTCGCTTTTTTATCCCCCCCCCCCCATTTACAGAGCCCATAGCGAAGCACTAGATAGAGTTAGTTCAAAAACATGGGTCCAAAATCAGGAATTTACATGGGTGAAAATTTCATTTAGGTGTTGTAAGGTTTGAGGTATAGGAACAAACCTAAGCTACTAGCTCAGGGTTTTGTTATTATTAATTTTTTTTATTTTTGAATTGTTTTAACTCCTTTAGTAGTGGATAATAAAGT
>NW_006400175.1:1077248-1088883 GCF_000299155.1 Elephantulus edwardii
GAAAAATCAGGAATTTACATGGGTGAAAATTTCATTTAGGTGTTGTAGAGTTTGAGATATAGGAACAACTAGCTCAGGGGTTTGTTATTATTGTTTTTAAATTTCTGAATTGTTTTAAAGCCTTTGGATAATAAAGTGATTTATTAAAGGATGTCAAATACTTGAAGAATCTTACTTTAAAAAATAGCATTGCACTCTTATTAATAAGTTTCTCCACCTGAGTTAATTATTTTTCTTCAAATATGGCCTGTTGGGAGACTTTTAATTCAATTTCTTCAAATGTAGCCTATTGGGAGACTTGTGTCTGTGGAACACATCAGAAAGAAGTGGCTTCCTCAATCTTGACAACCACATGGCCCCTCAGGGTTGCCCTGCAAGGAAGAGCCTTGGCTAGCCTGCTGGGGGAGTGACAGCCTTTAGAGCTCTGGTTGGGCTGCCTGGAATCACAATCATTGTGCACTTGGCTGCTGACAAGCCCCATTTTAGGACATCGTTGTGCACAAACGTAGGAAGACTAAAGAGAAAAGAAATCAACCAGTTTTACCACAGGGAAAAGAATGAAGGAGAAACCAGCAGGGACACACAAGTACTGAGAATATACCTTAGGTTGGAGCTCTGGATTGATACATGGCTCCCACACTTAGGTATAGGGAGAGAGTAGCAGATCTGCACAGAATGTGAGGTCAGGTGCTACATCCAATTGAGCTTCAAGACAAGGGAATGAGGCTGAACCTGCAGAAGTTTAAGATGAGTGCCTGTGTAAGCCAGAGTAAGAGGAAATAAAGCAAAAATTGACATACATATACTGGGAATTTGATTATTCTGGTGAAATCAGGAAGAAGCTTAAAACCAATAAGGGAATAACATTATTAGAATACCATTAAATTGTACAGAGCAGGAAGGAATGTCAGAAAAAGTAGCTGGTAAATTGGATTTTTTTACAGTTGTCAAAAAGAAATTCTGCTTTTTATAACTTTCTGACATACAGAACTATCTACAATTTGGTTATAATGGACATGATTTCAGTGATTAAATGTTGGTACTTTGCCATCTGTATATCAAATAAACATTTTCTTAAACATGTATTTTGTCTATTTTGTTTCACAATGCTTCTCTTTGAGGACACCTAGATTTTTCTCTGGAATGGGTAAATATCATCTTTTAAAAACTGCCTTTCTTTTGTTTCACAGATAGAGTGTCTCATACATTAGCCTATGTGCTTCTCATTTGCTATTAGAAAGCTTCGAACTAAATTCACAAGCTATTCCTAACAAGGCAGTAAACTCCTTGAAACATACATTGTGACCTCTTCTCACTCCTCACTTTGTCTTCCCCTTATTTTCTCTAAACTAATTTTCTCCTGACTGTGATAATCTATTGTATCTTCTTATTGTTCTCATGTATCATTTAAGCTGGAACAAAAAAGTATACATGAATTAAGTATCAATTGCTATATATATGGGCATTTCCCAATGTTAAAAGAAGCTTTCTTCTTTTGTTGACTTTATATTTTAGAATACCAACTACTAATTGTCCTAAAAAATATGTCATGAAGTAGAGGAGTGATTTTCTTCAACACTCTGAATCCTCACAAATTCCAAATTAAGTTAGGCCCAAATAAAGATATGAACCCATCAGTAGCTCTGTGGGGAAAAGCTGAAACAATCTCCTATGTGATTTACAGCCATTGGGAACCCAGTGGAGCATCAGCTAAGAGATGGTTCCTATTTGAGGGCAATGAGTGAAACAAAGACAGTGGTTCCATTTGGTAAATGAAGTTCATGCACTGTATTTATTTTTTTAATTAAATTTTATTAATTTTAATAAACATTTACAGAGATTTTGGATTTCCATTCATTCATTGTTGCACTATTTTCTCTATGCCCCCTAGTTCGTTCCTCTTTTTTTCCCCCCTTGAAAGTCTGTTTTAATTGTCCCATTGCCACAAAAAAAAAGCTTGATTGGAATTTCAGAACCAACATAGACAGTCCTTAGGTTACAAATGAGATCCATTTCTAAGTGTGTCTTTAACTTAAATAGATAGATTGGATTAAGTGCACACAGTTGTTATTTAACCTTTCTTTCTCTTACTTCCATCAAAACCCAGTGGAGGGCTCACTGTGGTCTGTGGATTAGCAGCACAATTCTGTGGGACTATGCCATCAAAATGACAACAAGAAAAGGCTGGAAACCTTTTCAGTGATATAAAAACTATACATGTAGCAAGTGAAGATAATGACATTGTTAATAATTAAGGATTGCTTTTTTATCATTATCATTAAACCAAAGCTACTGACCATCAATCCAATTCTCACTCATAACCCTGTAGGAAAGCAGAGAACTACTTCTAGGCTTTCAAAATTTTAAGTATTTAGAGATACAGACTGTTACATTTTTCTAACACTGAATGCCTGGTTGGTTCAAACACCTGGTCTTTAGATCAGTAGCTTAATGCTTTAACCATGATGCCATCAGGCTTCTTATTAATTTGCCTTTGTGGACAAATGTACATATTATATTTTCTTTTTTTATTTATTATAATGAAAGTTTACAGAGACTTTGGATTTCCATTCATTCATTGTTGCACTTTTCTCCCTGCCCACCGCTCCCCCCAATTAGCTCATCTCTTTGAAAAGTAAAAGAAAAATTATTTCATAGTTATACAATCCTTCCCCCCAAGTACACTCCACTATGTAGCCTTCATTCTGGACTCCTGTCATGACAATAATACCTAATCATATACCCCTTTTAAACAGCTCTCTCCCTCATATGTTAAGGAAAGTTGAAGTTGTCTGTAAGTTATAAATCAGATGTTTGTAACCTGGTGACTCTCTGTAACCCACAAGAGGCAAGATTTGTAAATGGTGGAGAAAAGCATAAATTCTACCAGTCAGATACCCTGCTCTGCCCAGGAGAAGGCTTTTCCATTGACTCTCCGGGCAGTCATGAGGGGTCCTCCACTTAACTCTCATTTGGAAAGTCAAATACATTGCACATTTAAGGAAGACTCAAGGAATCCTGTTGGTGAATGAGACACAAAGAGCAGCCTTCAAAGCTCTTTCCCACAACTGTGTCCAGACTTTTAATGAAAAGAGAATCCTGAGTAGTGTCAAATGCAGCACTTCTGGTGCTCTGGTGGCTTAGTTGTGAAGAATTGTATTGCCAACACACAGGCCTGCAGTTCGAATTCACCAGCTGCTCCGTGGGATAAGGATCTCCTGTGTTATTAACTGCCTGTGAAAACCCATTGGAGGGTCAGCAATGGGTTGGTTCTAACTCAATGATACACAGTCAGAACAACTTCTGGCTAGTTGACTTGTTCTATTCTATCTCCAGTTTTACGTAACATCTCTTTTATTTCTATTTTCAGACTCCTTTTGTTCCAGCTTAGAGGTCTGTGTGCTTCTGCATCCTCACCTTTGCTCATACCATCTTCTGCCTAGATCCTGACCCTACCTAATTCTCTTCTCCCCACTAACTGAATCCCACCCTTACTTTGCATCTAGACCATAAGGATCCCCTAGTGCACCAGCTCTCTACACTTTAAATTCAGTACTCTCTGCTCTCTACTGTTACTGTCAATTGCTCTGGTACCTACCATGTTCTAATGTTATTATTAATCTTGTCAAGTGAAAGCTCTATTTCTCCAAGTATGTTCCTCTTAAAAACTAAGATAGACTCATTGAGTATCTGTTGAATAATTTTTAAGACTTTTGGTACACCCATTTGTATCTCAAATAATACTGACTCATTAAATGTTTGGCACTGATGATAATGATAGATGCTAAGTTATCCTGCACACATACACACACAGGATAGAGAGAGAGACATGTACCACCACCCAACCTAGAACCCTCAAATCTTTGTAGCTAAAAACAAAACCTAAAAGCTTTGTTTAAACAAAGTAAATGATGTGTTATTTATTTTGTATTATTTTTTTCATTATTCTCTCCCATTGTAGATTTTGAAGAAGTCTTGCATTGAAATTCTAGCAGCTGAACCGTCTACCATATGTGCAGGAGGTAAGTAGAAATTAAATCATACAGCACAGGAGAGGAAGACCCTCAACGTGATGGATTGATTCAGTGACGGGCAATGGGGGTAGGTGTATCTGAGACAATGAGATTGACACAGGATAGAGCAGGGTTTAGGGCTGTTTTACACAGGGTCGCTATGAGTCGCAGGTGATTCGATGGCATGTAACAACAATAACAACTGTTAATAAGATACCGAATTTTAATCATCTTTTCACTTAATTTGCAGGACAAGAACGATGATATATAAAGAGAAGTTGTTATAGTTATGTACTGTTGAGTCAGAACTGACTCGTACCCGACCTTCCAGCAGGTTTACAGAGACAAGTATTATCACATGGGAGGAGGTTGCCCCTTTTCTCCTATAGAGAAGCACCTTTATCTTTGGGATGCTAGAGCAGCTCCTTTCCTCTAGGCCACCAGAGCTCCTTAAGAAGAGGTAGAAATTGCAAAATATATTTACTTCTGGGGGAAATAAAAAGAAAAACATGTCAGTTTTTGAGTTTTAAAAAGTCTGTCCAAATGCTCTCCTTTTATGACCAAATTACAAGGTCAAAGTTCAGTTCTGTTTATCACAGACTATCTATGGGCTGTACTTAATGTGACAGCACTTAACAACAACAAATTATAAAAGAATTGCAGAGATACATGGAAGTTTAGACCAAGGAGCATAAAAAAGCCCAGGAATATCTATGGACATCTGAAGGTTTCCTATACTTGGCTTCAGGTGATCTCTAGGAAGCTATGAGGGAGGACTTCAGGAAGACAAACTTCTTACTTAATACACACAACACTTAAAGCTGAAATCTTCCAGCACTTAAGTGGATATTTTGAACTCTCTGCCCTTGGAATTATGTGAGCAGGAAATAACTAGCCATCTACAACCATATGTTTTCCAGAGAAATCATTCTTTGGTTCTCTTTTACAACTGTACGTTTCTAAAGACTTAATTCCATTTCAGCTACAGAAATAAGGAATGATTATTTTGGCTGAAAAAAACAAGTACATCTGGAAATATTTTACATTTTTGTAGATGGCCTTAGTAGGGTACATAAGGGGTTAGAACATCTTTTCTATTCTGATCAAGGAATTTCAGTCATTAATAGAAGGAAATATCTGGGGTGAGGGAGTGTTCCAAGAAGTTCTTCACTTAAGACAGAGGTTAAAACCTGGCAATCTACATGTTCTGCACATGTTCTTTTTTATTTATACAGCATTTTTTTTAGCCTGAACTTATTGCTAACATTTAAAAATCTTATTTCACCTAAAAATTCAAATCTTAACTTGTCATGAAAATCAGATATTACAATCCTGGTTCATTATAAGATAATTTATTTTAAGATAATAATTATGGGGCTGAATAATTGTCTTTTGGAAAAATGCATTCTTTCCTGTTGTAGTCCTTAGTATTCCCTTTCATTGCACCAATATCTAACGCCTAGCCAAGGTTGCATTTAGTGTGGCACAGTGTCATTGGATTCAAAGTCCTTGCTGCAAAATGTTTAGGAGTTTACCCACTTTATCTGTAGATGAAGAGTGCATGTAGAGAGCCTTCTAGGTTTCCCTTATACTATCACTCACTTATTCGTTACTGCCAAGAATCAACTCATGGTTGATCTTCCAGAGAGTTTTTGGAAGTTATAAGTCACATAAGAGGAGAGTGCCATCTTTCTCACTTAGGGCTGCTGGTGAATATGAAATGCCAGAAAAGTGTTACCTTTGGGTAAGTAGTACAACTATCCACAGACTGTACCAGTAAAGCTCCCCTATGCTATAAACCCTTTAAAAAGTTCTTGATTGGGTGAGCTCTGGTGGCGTAGTGTCAAAAAGCTGCACTGCAATCCCAGAGGTGAATGGTTCAAATCAACCATATGCTCTGCTGGAGAAGGAGGAACAATCTCCTCCTCTACCAGTCAGATTTGATTTGACGACACACACATACACACACACACACACACACACACACACACACACACACGTTCTTGATAAAATATGATTGCAGATTAGCTTCTCTGTAATTGAATTGACCCATTGTTATATTGTCTTTGCCTGCTAGACTCTATATATAGCACCTAACAACAGCAACAGTTTAGCTTCTGTCTAGGAAATGTTCTGAAGTGCTTGAACACCTCTTTTTTTAACTGGCCTTACTTGACTCTGAATGTGAATAACTCACTATGAACTGTGTAAGCACTCTAGGAAGGAAGTCATTATAATTAAGTGTGGACTTGCTACCTGCTCTATATTTTAAGTTTTGTGATCCAGAAACGTCATTTCAGAAGCAGTTTCATTATTCCTTTTGTGTTGAGTTTCCCACGTGATAAACCTGGGGCAGTTAGCAGAATAAAGAGTAATTTTAGGCTTCTTATTTGCCATTTAAAAATTAGGTGCTTAAAATAAGAATGGCCAAGCACTGCCAAACAGTTGTTCCATTTTTAAATTGTTGGTGTTTTGTTTGTTTTCACAGCAGATCTTTCCTATTTTCTTTACCACAAGTACCCTCTCATCAACCATCCTCGCCCATCTGCTGTCACCCTCCATCCCCCTTGAATCCTCATACTCGTTCTAAAACAATATTTAATATAATATTTATATAATATTTGTCCTTCTGGGACTGAGTTAATTCACTTAGCATAATGCTCTCCAGTCCCTCCTAAATTTGGTTAGTTGTCCTTCAGAGCTTCCATTGTTGTCTATTAGTCACTTGTTTGAAATACATTATTTCATTTTCTGACTGATTTTTTTTATTATCAATTTTAATAGACGTTTACAGAGACTTTGGAATTTCATTCATTCCTTGTTGCATTTTTCTCCATGCCCAACCCTTCCCCCCCGCCCCAGTTCGCTTTTTTCTTTGAAACGTAAAAGAAAAATTCTATTATTGTTATACATCTGCAGCCTGCTCCACTATGCAGCCTTCATTCTGGACTCTTGTTATGAAAACAATACCTAATCATATATTTCTTTAAACAGTTCTTTCCCTCAACAGTTTCAATGCATTATTTATCCCTCTTTCTAAGTCTCCCCCTGACACCAATGTCATTCCCGTTTTACAACAGTGCAATATTTGTCCTTTTGTGACTGAGCTATTTCATTCAGCATAATGTCCTCCTGGGTCGTCCATTTTGTATAATATTACATGAGTTATTCCTTTTTCAGTGCAGCATAGTATTCTATGGTGTGAATATACCAGAGATTCTCTATCCATTCGTTTGTTGATGGGCACTTAGGTTGTTTCTAACTCTTTGCCATTGTGAACAAAGCTGCAATAAACATTTCTTTAGGGTATATTCCCAGTAGTAGAATTGCTGAGTCGAATGGTATTTTTATTTCCAACTATTTGAGAAGGTGTCATACAGCCTTCCACAGTGGTTGCACGATTTTATCCTTCCACCAGCAGTTTCTCTACAACCTCGCCAGCATTTGTTGTTTGCTGTTCTGTTAAATTTTGCTATTCTGACTGGGGTGAGATGATATCTCATAGTTGTTTTGATTTGCATCTCTCTTTTTAAAAAAAATAAATACCTTTTTTTTTTAAAATTTATTAGTTTTAATGAACATTTACAAAGATTTTGGGTTTTCATTCATTCATTGTTGCACTGTTTTCTCTACCCTCCTCCCCAGTTCGTTCTTCTCCTCCCCCCCAAATGTCTGTTTTAATTGTCCAATTGCCACAGTGCTTGTCAAAGCCAGTTCTGATTAATCTCCTTTGTCAGTGTGTCCTTTGCCATTCCCTATCTATCACTCCTCCCTGAGAGAGACTTCACCCTGATTCATAAGGAAAAGGGGATGGCTGCATCTGCCTTAAAGCTAGAGATTTTGAACATATCTTCATGTGTTTGTTGGCTATCTGAATGTCTTTTTGGTGAAGTGTCTGTTCATATCTTATGCCCATTTTTCAAATGGGTTATTTACCTTTATCTTGTGGTGTTTTTTGAGTATTTTACAAATTCTAGATATAAGTCCCTTGTCTGACATGTCATTACCCAATATTTTTTCCTTCTCTATGGCTTCCCTTTTTACCCTGTTGGAGAAGTTTTTAGATGTGCATAGGGATTTGATTCTTAAAAGGTCCCATTCATCTATATTTTTTTTAAAAAATTATTTTATTAATCTTAATGAATATTTATAGAGATTTTGGATTTTTATTCATTCATTGTTGCACTTTTTTCTTTACCCCCCTTTTCCCAGTTCACTCCTCTCTTTGAAAAGCAAAAGATATACTTCTTCATTGGTATATAATCCCCTCTCCTCTCCCCCCGCCCAATGCACTTCGCTATACAACCTTAATTCTGGATTCCTGTGATAATCATAATATGCCATCATATATCACTTTGAAACTGTTCTCTCCCTCATCTGTTTCATTCATCTATTTTATCCTCTCCTGGTGTAGATTTTTCAGGATACTTGGAAGACTGTTTTATATTGTGGATTAGGACTTCTAGAGTTCTTCCAAACTTTTCTTTAATGAAGTTTATAATCCTTAGTTTTAGTCATAGGTCCATGATCCATTTTGAGTTGTGGGTTTTTGTTGTTGTTGTTCTGTATGGAATGAGGTGTGGATCGTGCTTGAGGTTTTGGTTTTTTTGTTTTGTTTTTTTTCAGGATTTTCTTTCTTTCTTTCTTAAGTTTTTATTTTCAGTACATTAAATTTACTCATAAAAACATTCTAAAAATGTACAATTTTTCCTTTTTAACAAAGTATAATAAAACATAAAAACCCCAAAAACAATACTTGACATTTACAATTCAAAATCAAACTAGCAGATATTAAATATTTACAAAACTATATCTTTTAAAAATATTTATAAAGTTACATGCAATCTTGTAGAACTGACAAAGAATGGCTCAAAAAATGGGAGGATATTCCTGCATTCCTAAAAAGAGGGCAGGCCGAGAAGCTGTGGGACGCAAGGTCCCCACACAGGCCCAGAGCCGGTGTCCCTTGTGCATGCAAGAACCGAGATGTGGCTTTAGAAAACGTGACGGAGGCTTTACTAGGACACACGGAGAGGGCCGATGGCCTGACCCTGGACAGTGCAGCAGTGGTGACCTCTGGCCCCAGCCCACAAGGTACCACCTGGAATATTGCGACAATGTTGGTGGGAGGCGCTCACTCGCTCGGGCCCCAGCTGGCTACCGTTGCTGCCTGACTCGGTCTCTGGAAGCTGCTGTCCAATAGGGCCAGATGGACAGGCCAGCAGCTGGCCATCTCCCTAGCTACCCTTGACTAGCCATCATCAGATGCTGCCCACATGAGAAGGGGGGGGGGGCGCAGTGCAGTAATGTTCCCAACTAAAACAAGCCTGGAAGCAGGAGCGGCATCCACTGCCGAAATGGCTTGCCTCCGGAAACTCTATGTACGAACAGTGCTCAGCCCTTTCGTTCATAGGGTCGCTATGAGTTGTCTACGACTGGACAGCACCAAACAACAACAACAACAATTTCAATGAAAATAATTTGCTTGAGTTTTCTATAGATAGTTTTCCAACTTTGCCAGCACCTTTTGTTAAAAAGGCTGTCATTTCGGGGGCAGGGCTCAGACCGGGAGGGTGGGCCACCAGCAACACAGCCTTCTGCTGCAGGCAGCAGAGACGCAGGTAGCGCTTGATGCCAGGGACGAACTCCTCGAAGAACCAGCCCTGCAAGAGCGGGTGGCTGAGCCAGGCGTCCGGGCTGTAGCGCAGGAAAATGGCCACGAACTTCCTCATGCACGAGAAGGTCTGGTTCGATAAGTTCAAGTACAACGATGCTGAACTCAAGTTCTACGAGCAGATGAATGAATGGGCCGATGGCCAGCTCGTCCAGCCAGGAGAACGGTGCCAGCGTGATCCTCTGGGACATCGTGCGAGCTCGGGAAAACATCCACAAATCCCTGGCGGGGAGCACTGGGGCATCCAGTGGACCTGGAGGGGACCACAGCGAGCTTGTTGTGCGCATCGCCAGCCTGGAGGTGGAGAACCAGAGCCTGCGCAGTGTGGTGCAGGACCTGCAGCAAGCCTTTTCCAAGTTGGAGGCCCGGCTGAGCATGCTGGTAAAGAACTCACCCACCCACAGTGCCACGGCCCCGCAGACCCAGCACGTGTCTCCCATGCACCAAGTGGATCCCCCAGCCAAGAAAGTGGCCACACCAGCAGAGGATGATGAAGATAATGACAGCGACCTGTTTGGCAGTGATGAGGAGGAGGAGGACAAGGAGGCAGCCCGCTTGTGGGAGGAATGGCTAAGGCAGTACGCCAAGAAAAAGGCGAAGAAGCCCGTGCTTGTGGCCAAGTCATCCATCCTGCTGGACGTCAAACCCTGGGACGATGAGACAGACATGGCCCAACTGGAGGCCTGCGTGGGCTCCATCCAACTGGATGGGCTGACCTGGGGGGGCTCCAAGCTGGTGCCAGTGGGCTACGGCATCCGTAAGCTGCAGATCCAGTGTGTGGTGGAGGACGACAAGGTTGGCACCGACCTGCTCAGGAAGGAGATCACCAAGTTTAAGGAGCACGTACAGAGTGTCGACATTGCTGCTTTCAACAAGATCTGAGCTGATAAGCATGTGCGTGAATTTGGGCCTGCTGCCCAATAAAGACTGTGTCCGCATGCTGAAAATAAATGAATGAATGGATGAATGAATGGCTGTCATTTCCCCACTTAACTGATTTCATCTCTTTGCCAAATATCAACTGACCATAGGTAGGTGGGCTGATTTCTGGGTTCTCAATTGTATTCCATTGATATACATGTCTTTCATTGTACCAGTACCACACGATCTTGACCACTACGACAGTGTAGTAGGACTTGAAATCAGGGAGTGAGATGCCTCCTACCTTGCTTCTCTTTTTAAAGAGTGCTTTGCTTACTCGGGGCCTGTTTCCATCCAAAATGAAGCTGGAGATTGCCTTTTCCATCTCGTTGAAGAATGGAATTGGTATTTATGTTGATTGGGATTGCGGTGCACATGTAAATTGCCTTTGGTAAATTTCACAATATTTAATCTTCCTATCCATAATGAAGAGGCATCTTTCAAAGGTACCCAGGAAAAACCGGCGGGAAGAGGCCCTTGGAGACAAGAGGCCCATGGGGAAAGCGAGAACATGCTCCTGGGCGGAAGGGAAGCTTGGAAGTGGCGCACAAGAGGAAGTCACCTCAGACAATAATGAAGAGGCATCTCTCAAAGGTGCCCAGGAAAAACTGGCGGGAAGAGGCCCTTGAGGACAAGAGGCCATTGGGGACAGCGAGAACGTGCTCCTGGGCGGAAAGGAAGCTTGGAAGTGGCACACAGGAGGAAGTCACCTCAGACAATAACGAAGAGGCATCTTTCAAAGGTACCCAGGAAAAACCAGCGGGAAAACGGGTTCCTGGGCAGAAGGGGAGCCTGGAAGCTGCACACCTCGGGCCAGAAAGGAAAACATAATCTACACAGGAGTTCTACAGGACACGTCACCTTCCCTTGGAGACAGTCCAACTAAACTTAAGAGACCCTGGTCAAAAGGAAAAAATGTCAGCAGTCGACGTGATTGGAATCACAGAAGCCAAGAAAGCTTAAGATACAAGCTGTCAGATCATGGGTTGGACAATGGAAGATATTTTCTGAAGGGACTTGGCAGATG
>NW_006400175.1:1092046-1129410 GCF_000299155.1 Elephantulus edwardii
GGGGAAGACCCTCTATGAGATGGATTGATTTGGTGACTGGGGTAATCGGGATGGGTGTGTCAGAGGCAGTGTGGTTGGCCCAGGATAGAGCAGGGTTTAGGGCTGTTGCGCATAGGGTCGCTATGAGTCGAAAACGACTCAATGGCACATAACAACAACAGTGTCTTTACCTGGCTTTGGTATCAAGTGTATGTTTGCTTCATAGAACAAGTCTGGGAGAATTTCATCTTTTTATATTTTCTGAAATAGTTTATGTAGAAATGGTGAAAGTTCTTCTCTTAATGTCTGATAAAATTAACTTGTAAAACCACCTGATCCGGCGCTTTTTTTTGCCTGGAAGTTGTTTTATTACCTTTTCAATTTCTTTCTTTGTAATGGGTCTGTTCAGGTGATCAATTTAGGTTTCTGTCCGTTTTGGTAGGTTGTGGATTTCTAAGTATTTGTCCATTTCCTCTAGGTTTTCATATTTGTTTGAGTACAGTTTTTCATAATATTCCATTGTTAGTCTTTATTTTACTTGGTTCTTTTTGATGTTACTTGTTTCATCTCTTATTAGGATTATTTGTGTCTTTTTCTTTTTTGTTTTGCTAGTGGTATGTCTATTTTATTGACCTTTTCAAAGTACCAACTGCTAGTTTTGTTGATGATTTCAATTGCTTTCTTGTTTCCTATTGCATTTATTTCTGCCCTAATTTTTGTAATTTCAGTTTTTTAGAGCGTGTCAGGATTTCTTTCTGTTCTTTTTCAATATGTTGAAGATGTTGAGTTAGAGAGTCAATGGTTATTTTTTCCTCCCTTTTTTATGGGTTTGTTTATTGCTATAAGTTGACCTCAGATTATTGCTTTGGCTGTTTCCCGTAAGTTTTGGTAAGTTGTATTTTCATTGTCATTTGTTTCAAGTAACTTTTTATTTTCATTTTTTATTTCTTCTAGTACCCACTCATGTTCAAGGAAGGTGTTTTTCAGCTTCAAAATGTATGGTTTGTTTCTCCTTTATCCTCTTGGTATTAATTTCTAATTTTGTGGCATCTGAGAAGATGCTCTGTATGTTTTTTAATTCATTGATTCTTGCCTGTGACCTAAGATGTGATTTATTCTGGAAAACGTTCCATACACATTGGGGAAGAAGGTATACTGTGCTTTTTTTGGGGTGTATTAGCATATGAGAGTGAGTTGGTTTATTTTATGGTTTAATTTTTCAACATCTCTGTTGACTTTCTTCCTGGTAGTTCTATCTTTTCTTGAGAGTGTTGTATTGAAGTCTCCAAGTACTATAGTAGTGTTGTCTATCCTATTTTAGTTTTGTTAATATTTTATATATTTTGCAGGTCTATGATTTAGTGCATAGACATTTATTGTTGTTATGTCCTCATGTTTTATTGACACTTTAAAACGTATTATAGTGACCTTCCTTGTCTTTTTTGATGGTTTTACATTCAAATTTGTTATCAGAGTATAATATCACTACTCCTGCTTTTTTCTGGTTGCTATTTGTTGTTGTTGTTGTTATGTGCTGTCAAGTCGCTTGCGACTCATAGCAACCCTGTGTACAACAGCCCTAAACTCTGCTCTGTCCTGTGCCAATCGCAGTGTCTCTGACACCCCCATCCCGATTATCCCAGTCACCGAATCAATCCACCTCATAGAGAGCCTTCCCCTCCTGTGCCGTCCCTGCACACTCCCAAGCATGATGTCCCTCTCCAAGGACTTGACTCCAAGGACCGAACTCGCTAAGCAGTTAGGAAACATAGAGACGCAGTGCATTAAGAATATCTGTAGATTGGGACCTCTCCAAATTATTGAGGAGTAATGATGTCAGTTTTAGTCTAAGGTGTGTCTAATTCAGGCCGTGGTCTTTGTGATTACTTGCTATTCATCTGACAGCTCGACAAGGATGGCAGAAAAAGAATTGACATCTTTGAGCTGTGATGTTGGAGAAGAGCATTGCACAACCCCAGTGAAATTTGTCTTTTGATTTCCTGACTGCTGGTGTTAAGAGTGTTGATTATGGTACTTAGAAAAATGTATAGCAATAAGTTTAGCACATCTAAAACTCTCTAACAACAAGCTGAGTCTGACTCCAGGAACCTCTATCAGGCTTCCTAGACTGTCAGTCCTTATGGGAGGATACAAATCATCTTTCTCCAATGGAATGCGCCTGGTGGATTTGAACATCTAACTTTGATATTCGGTCTCTTTTTTCCCTTGTTTCTTCGATATATCTGTTGTAGGCAGCATATTGATGGGCTTTGTTTTTTATCCATTCTGCTACTCTTTTTCTCTTGATTGGTGTGCTTAAGCTGTTCATACTCATTATGGTTATTGATAGGCCAGGTTTTACTGTTGCCATTTCGCTGTATTTCTCTTTCTGTTGTTTCTGGTTACTATGGTCTATCCACTTTCCTTTGGTATCTCTCTGTCTTGTTTTCACAAATTCCTTAAGTTCCCATTTTTCTACAAATGACCTAATTTCCCCTTCACATTTGATGGACAGATTTGCTGGGTACAATATCCGTGGCTGACAATTGTTTTCTTTCAACCTCCTGTGTATGTCATGGGATTGTCTTCTTGCTCACATTGTTTCTGCTGAGAAATCAAAACTTAATCTAATTGGTTCTCCTTCGTAGGTGACTCTTTGTTTTTCTTGTGCTGCTGTTAGTGCCCTATTCTTATCTTTTATTCTGGATAAATTTTATGTTGGAGAGTTAAAGGCAGCTCCCTCCCTTGATGTGGGAATGAGTTTTTCTTCTGATTGCAACCCCATCTCTTAAATTCCATTGTCTATGGTCTTCAGAGTGGCATCATGATGGCCCGATTTCCCACCTGGCACAGTTTCTCTCCTAAGAAATTACCAGTCCCTCCTTCTCTACAGCACCTCAATGAGTCTCTCACCTGATTGCAGCCCCCTCTCTTGGTGTCAATTTCCCCCCTTTTTGATGAATTTTATAGTCTTTGGTTTTACTCCTAGGCCTTGATCAACCTTGAGTTGATTTTTTTTATGATATGAGGCGGGCATCTTCCTTCAATTTTCTGCAGATGGTTTAGCAGTTTTGAAAAGGACATTTTTTGAGTGTGATGATTGTGTTCATTCTCTTGGTACTATCTTCTGATTATACGTAAATGCCAAAACGTATCAAATTGTGTACTTTGTATGTCATTTACTGTATGTCAGTTATATTTTAATAATAATCATATTGAGTTATGAATAACTTAATGAAAAATGGAAATTCCCAACTATTTAACTTGCTTATGTAGAATTTGTATATGAATCAGAAGTCAATGTTTACATAGAAGACAAGGATGCTATATGGCTGTACACTGGAAAAATATGTTTATTTTCTTTTTTATTGTGATTTTAATGAAAGTGTACAGAAAAGTTGTATTTTCAGTCATTCATTATTGTGCATTTTCTTTCCTACCCATAAAAGATAACTTTAAAAACAAAAAATCATCCACTATTTGCTTCTTCTCCTCCCCTGCCACCAAGTCCACTTTGTTATGTATGTCTTATTCTGGAGTGTTGTCAAACAAATAATGCATAATCATATATTCCTCTAAAACAGTTCTTTCCTTCATCTGTTCCAATGAATTATTTATGCCCTCTTTTCTTAGTTTCTTCCAAACCCCAAATCAGTCCTGTTTTGTAACAATGGTGTTCTGCAGTATTTATCCTTTTGTGACTGAGATATTTCACTGAGCATATTGTCCTCCCAGGCCACTCATGCTGGGTAATATTTTATGAGTTTCTTGTTTTTCAGTGTTGCATATTATTCCATTGTGGGAATATACCATAATTTTTCTATCCATTCATTCTTAATGGACAATTGGGTTGCTTCCATCTCTTCTATTGTGAATCACACACAGCAATAAACATGGGTGTGTATATATCTGTTTGGGTGGCAGCTCTGGTTTCTTTACGGTATATTCTTATTATTGGAATTGCTGGGTCAAATAATATTTCTATCTCCAAGTTTTTGAGAAAGCGCCATACTGGAAAAATATTTACAGCAAAGTTTTTAATCTTTTCATTTACTTAGTTTGTATGCTAAACAAATAATTTGGGAAGATGAGTTTATGAACAACATACCATCAGGATTAGAGGAAGACTCATCAGTAACCACTTAGGATTAGAAAATGATGACTTGAAGCATTTACTGATAAAGGACAATTTTTATATGGATTATCCAGATTATGAAAAAAAATCACGAAATTTAAGTAGCAATGCTATTCTACTTGGATTAATGATCAATGCCTGTGAAAGTAGCAGCCAAGAAATCAAAAGACATACTGAATTAACAAAATCTGCAAAGAACTCACTTAAAGTTGTTTGTGGGTTCTTTTTGTTGTTGCTTGTTTGTTTCCCATGTTTTATTCAAGGGTTTATACAAAATATTCAAGAGAAATGAGTTTTAATCCTCATCTTCCTCCTCTTTTTCATCCTGGTTAATCTGGAAATAACGTAATTCATAACTTTCTTTGCTGTTAGCAACTACACACAACCAATCACGTATATTATTCTTCTTCAAATATTTTTTGGTGAGTTATTTCAAATACTGTTTGGAAAAAGGCACCTCAGAGGTTGCAGTTATCTTGCTCTGGCTTTTTTCGATGGTTACAACCCCTCCTCCAAGATTACCGGGTTTTCCATTAACCTTGATTTTTTTTTTTTAAATCTTAATTATTTCTTAAAGAAACTGCTCAAAATTAGCAGCACCCATGATTCCATCTTCTACTGGACGGGTACAGTGAGGGATGAACTTCAGAACCTGCTTCCATTTTTTACCCCCTTTCGCCACAGGATTTTTCACAGGTGCCATGGTGGCAGCGAAGTCAGAAAGACCATTTTGTTGTTGTTTTTTGTTATGTGCCATCGCGTCGTTTGCGACTCATAGTGACCCCATATACAAGAACCCTAAATGCCGTTCTATCCTGTGCCAACCTCGCTGTCTCAAACACATTCATTCCCACCACTCCACTCACAGAATCGATCCATCTCATCGAGGGTTTTCCTCTCCTGCATCATCCCTCCACTCTCCCAAACATGATGTCCCTCTCCAAGGACCAGTCCCTCCTTGCAACATGCCCAAAATATGTCAGATGAAGCTTTAGAACCCTTGACTTCAGGGAACATTCTGGGTTCACCCTCTCCAGGACAAACCTGTTTGTTCTCCTAGCAGTCCATGGTATATTCAACACTCTTCTCCAGCACCACAGCTCAGAGGCATCAATTCTCTTCCTATCATCCCTATTCCCTGTCCAACTCTGATGCATAGCATGTAATTGCAAAGACTATAGCCTGGATCAGGCACACCTTCCTCTCTGGGAGGATATCAAGGAAATCGTCCATGAAGAATGCAAAATATCATTACAAAGGCTAAAGAAGAAGAAAAGACCAAGATGGATGTCAGATGAGACTCTTGAGTATTGCATTAGAGCACCGAGAAGCCAAAGCTAAATCAAGAAATCAAGAAATCAAAGAGCAGAATAGAAAATTTCAAAAGGCAGCTTGGGACGACAAAGCAAGATACTATAATGAAGTGTGCAGAGAGGTGGATTCAGAAAATCAAAAGGGATGGACTCGCTCAGCATTTCTTAAGCTGAAGGAGTTGAAAAACAAATTCAAGCCACGGGTAGCAGTACTTAGAGATAGTTTGCATAGAATGTTGAATGATCCAGGAAGTATAAAAAAAAGGTGGAAGGAGTACACAGAGTAAAGACCACTTAAAGTTTTATAAAACCAGAGATATCACTTTGAGGATTGAAATGTACAGTACTCAAGCCATGGACTTTTTTTTTCCCTTTTTATTGTTATTAAATTTTATTAGTTTTAATGAACATTTACAGGGATTTTGGGTTTTCATTCCTTCATTGCTGCACCATTCTCTCTACCCTCCTCCCCAGTTTGTTCTTCTTCCCCGCCATCCAAATGTCTCTTTTAATTTTCCAATTGCCACAGTGCTTGTCAAAGTCAGTTCTGATTAATCTCCTTTGTCAGTGTGTCCTTTGCCATTCCCTATCACTCCTCCCTGAGAGAGACTTCACCCTGAGTCATAAGGAAAAGGGGATGGCGTATTCTCTTAGCTACTTCCTGCTGAAAAGGGATGCTGTGGGTTTCAGGGTTAAGATCTTCTCTCACTACTCTAAAGGGCCCCTTTGGCAGTAGGAAACACATAGACTATTATGGAGATTGATTTTGGAATTTAGATGCACTCTTATCAATTGTGCTTAGCCGTACATGTTCATATCCTTGAAGATGTATCATGGGGGTGTTGCAACCTAGAAGACACAAATTTGACTAACAAGTTATAAGTACATGAGTCAAAAATTATGGAAAAGTAAAAGAAAGATTCTTTCATTGTTTTACAAACCCTCCCCCAGGTCCCCTTCACCATGTAGCCATCGCTCTAGACTCCTGGAATGACAGAAATACCTAGTCACATATCTCTTTTAAACAGTTTTCTCCCTCCTCTGTTTCAGTGCAGTGTTTATTGAACCCATCTTACTCAGTCTCTCCCCAACCCCGAGGTTAGTCCCATTCTACAACAGAGCCATGGACTTTTCAATAATCACATGTGCACTCAAAAGTTGGGTAGAACTGATTCATTTGTGTTGCGGTGCTGGAAATATTTAATTTACAATGGACTGTCTAGCTCAAATTCCCTGCTATCAGTAATGAATCATAGTTGCCCAATTAATGTTTGAGCACATTTGATGAAGGATTCTTGAAGATTCATACTCATTCTGCAATAATGGTCTTATACAATATTTGTCCTTTCGGGACTGATTTAGTTCACTTAGCATAATGCTCTCCACTCCCTCCCAAGTTAGGTAATGATTTACAAAATTATTTCCCCTGTATTCTGAATACTAATCCATCATGTGAATGTACAATAATTTCTCAATCCATTCAGTTGTGGTTGTGCATTTTGGCTGTTTCCATGTTCTTGAGATGGTGAAAAACACTGCTAGAAACATTGGTGTACAAATCTGTTTGTGCTTCGGTTCTCATTCTCTTGGGGTATATTTCAAGCATTTGAATAGCTGGGTCATATGGAATTTCTTTGTTCAGCTTTTTGAGAAAGTGCAACATTGCCTTCCAGAATGGTTGTTCCATTTTACTATCCCACAGATAATGTGTAAGAGTTATTATCTCATCACATCCTCTCCAACATTTATTACTTGCCTTCCTGTTAAATTTTGCCACTTACACTGGAGTGAGATGATATCTCATTGTGGTTTTGATTTGCATCTCACTTATTGCCAGTGATTTGCAGCATTTCTTCATAAGTCTGTTTGCCATCTGAATATCTTACTCTGTGAATATTCTTTTCATATCTTTTGCCCATTTTGTGATGGTGTTTTCAGTCATTTTCTTATAGAGGCCCTGTAGGATTCTGTGAACTTTTGATATGAGCCCGTTGTCTGAAATTATATTGCCAAATGTTTTCTCCCAGTCAGTAGGTTTTCTTTTCACTCTGTTAGAAAATGTTTTTGATATGCACCTCAATTTAATGTTTAGAAAGTCTCATTCATCAGTTTTATCCTCTCCAGATTGTGCAGTTTGGGCTGCATTTAGCAGTCTCTTTATACCATAGACTATGCCATCTAAGCTTGATTCCAATTTGTATCTGATGAGCTTCATTGCCTTAGACTTTACTCCCACAGGTCTCTGATCTAACTTGAGTTGATTTTTTAGTATGGTGTGAGATGTCATTCCTGTTTCAACTTTCTGTAGGTAGCAGTCCAGTTTTGCTTGCACCAGTTGTTGAAGAGGTTGTCATTTCCCCATTTGATAGGGTTTTTGTTTGTTTGTTTGTTTGTTTTTCTTTGCCAAATTTATGTTGACTATAGATAGCTGGGTCTATTTCTGGGTTCTCAGTTCTGTTTCATTGGTCTATATGCCTGTCATTGTACCAATACCTTGCTGGTTTGGTTACCACCATTGTGTAGTGGATTTTGAAGGCAGAGAATGCTATGCTTCCTACTTCATTTTTGTATTCAAAAGTACTATGCTTTTTCAGGGTCTCTTTCAAAAAATCTTGAAAATTTCCCTTTCAGTTGCCTTGAAAAATGAATTTGTTACCTGTATTGGGATTACACTGAACATGTAGATTGCTTGTAATAGGATTGCCATTTTCACAATATTGAGTCTTCCTATCTATGAATAGGACACATTTTTCCATTTATTTAGGTCTTGTAGAAATGTTCTGCACTTAATTCTCTTTGTATGGGCCTTTTTTGTCTTTAGCTAAGTTCACTCCAAGTATCTCAGTTTGTGGTAGGCTATTGTAAATGATATTGCTTTCTTGGTTTCCTTTTCTGAGTTCCCCCTTGTTACTGTAGAATAATCCCACTGATTTTTTTTTTTATTTTAATCTTATATCTTGCCACTCTGCTAAATTGTTCCACTAGCTCTAAGTTTTTTGTAGTTGTTGTTGAGTCATTGGAGTTTTCGGTGTTATCTATCTATCTATCTATCGCAAGTTTAATCTTTTTTTTCCTAACCTGGATGCCTTTTATTTCCTTCTCTTGTCATATTGCCCTAGCAAGGACTTCTAATACACTATTGAATAGAAGTGGTGAAATGGGTTTTCTTCTCTGGTCGATGTTCTCAAGGAAAATTCTTTTGAACATTGAGAATGACACTGAATCTTGGTTTTGCAAATATACTTTTCACTATGTGAGGAAATTCCTTTTTATTCCAATTTTGCTCAGTGTCTTTATCAGGCAGGAGTACTGGATTTTATCAAATACCTTTTCTGCATCATTTGCTAAGATCATATGGTTCTTGTTATTTGCTTTGTTAATATGGTGAATTACACTGATTGTTTTTCTTATGTTGAACCATCCTTGCAAACCTCTTATCAATCCCACTTGTCATAATGCATGTGTTTGTTTTTTTTTATGTGCTTTTGAATTACTAGGCTTTTTTTTTTTTTTTGGTTCATTTTCCCCCCATTTTCATTAGCTCATTTACAAAATTCTAATACAAATTTGAATCAATTCTTTCAATTCCCCTCATACCCCCTCCATCAAATTGTACAACCCAATGATTAATCTCCTCTTCACCTTGTACATCTACATCCCTTTGCTTCTAGTCTCTCCCACCCCTCCTGGATCCTTATACTCATTCTACAACAACTGTCTTATACAATATTTATCCTTGTGGGGCTGAGTTAGTTCACTCAGCATAATGCTCTCCAGTCCCTCCGAAGTTAGGTAATACTTTACAAAGTTATTGTTCCTATGTGCTGCATAGTATTCCATTAAGTAAATGTACCCATTCATTTGTGGTTGGACATTTGGGCTGTTTTCATGTTCTTGCGATGATGAATAATGCTGCTATGAAAATTGGTGTACAAATCTCAGTTTGTGCCTCAGTTCTCATATTCTCAGGTTATATTCCAGGTAGTGAAATAGCTGGGTCCTATGGAATTTCTATGTTCAGCTTTTTGAGGAAGTGCCAATCCTTCGTCCAGAATGGTTGCACCTTTTTACGATCCTGCCAACAATGTATAAAAGTTCCTTTCTCGCTACATCCTCTCCAACATCTATTACTTGCTGCCCTATTAAACTTTGCCACTTACTGGAGTGAGATGGCACCTCATTGTGGGCTTAAAAAAAAGTTATTAATTACAATGCAAATTTACAGAGAGTTTGGATTTCCATTCATTCATTGTTGCAATTTTCTCCCCACCCACCCCTCTCCCCCAGTACACTCCCCTCTTTGAAAAGTAAAAGAAAAATTCTCATTATTTTACAGTCAGTCCCTCCCCTCCCCTCTCCTAGGTCCACTCCACTATTGCAGCCTTCGCTCTGGACTCCCGTCATGACAAAAATACCTAATCACATATCTCTTTTAAACAGTTTTTTTCCTCATCTGTTTCAATGCGGTATATGTTATTTGGCCCATCTTTATCAGTCTCTGTTGGTCCTGTTTTACAACAGTGGCACCACACAGTATTTGTCCTTTTGTGACTAACATACTTCACTCAGCATTTTGTCCTCCAGAGTCACCCATTTTGAATAATACTGCACGAGTTTCTTGGTTTTCAATGCAACCTAGTATTCCATTTTGTGAATATACCACAGCTTCTCTATCCATTCATTTGTTGATTGGCACTTAGGTTGTTTCCAACTCCTTGCTGTTGTGAACAAAGCTGTGATAAACATGGGTGTGTATATATCTGCTTGGGTGTTAGTTATGGTCTCTTTGGGGTATATTCCCAGTAGTGGAATTGCTACGTCAAATGGTATCCCTATTCAACATTTTGAGAAAGCGCTGTAACACCTTCCACAGTGGTTGTACCATTTTGTACTTACACCAACAGTGAATAAGGGTTCCAGTTTCTCCACAACCTCGCCAGCATTTGTTGCTTGCTGTTCTGTTAAATTTTGCTAGTCTTACTGGGGTGAGATAATATCTCATAGTTGATTTGATTTGCATCTCTCTTAGAGCTAGGGATTTTGAACATTTCTTCATGAGCTTGTTAGCCATCTGAATGTCTTCTTTGGTGAAGTGTCTGTTCATATCCTGTGCCCATTTTTCAGTTGGATTATTTACCTTTATCTTGTTTTTCTCATTGCATCTCTTTTTGCCAGTGATTTGGAGCATTTCTTCATGTGTGTTTGTCATTTAAATATTGTTCTCTTTGAAAATTCTTTCCAAGCCTTTGCCCATTTGGTAGTTGGGTTATCAATCTTTTTCTTGTGGAGGGCCAGGAGTATTCTGTAAACTTTTGTTATAAGACTCTGAGATGGTATTTTCAAATGTTTGTTCCCAATCTATAGGTTTTCTTTTTACCCTGTTAGAAGAAGTTTTTGATATGCACAGAGATTTTATCTTTAAAAGGTCCCATCCTCAATTTTATCCTCTTTAGATTGTGAATTGCTAGGAGGATGGAAGGAGAATTGATGCCTTTGAGCTGTGGTGCTGAGAAGAGTATTGAGGGCTCCATGGATTGCTAAGAAAACAGATTCATCCTGGAGAAGATTAAACCAGGCTGCTCCTTGGAGACAAGGATTCTGAGGCTTTGTCTGACATACTTTGGTCATGTTGTAAGGAGAGACCCGTCCTTGGAGAAGGGCATCATGCTTGGGAGGGTGGAGGGATGGCACGGGAGGGGAAGAACCTCTAAGAGGTGGATTGATTCAGTGACTGGGGTAATTGGGATGGGTGTGTTGGAGACAGTGAGATTGGCACAGGACAGAGCAGAGTTTAGGGCTGTTGTACATAGGGTCGCTAGGAGTTGCAAGCAACTCGATGGCACATAACAAGAACAACAGGCTTTTGTTATGGATTTTTGCGTCTGAAACTTTGTCTGACATACTTTGAACATGTTGCAGGGAGGGACGTTGGAGAATGAAGTCATGCTTGGGAGGGAGGCGTGACAGTGTAGGAGAGGAAGATCCTTGCTGAGATGAATTGATTCAGTGACTGGGTGTGTCAGAGACAGTAAGATTGGCACCAGATAGAATAGGGTTTAGGGCTGTTGTACATAAGGTTGCTATGCGTTACAGGCTACTCAACAACACATAACAAAAACAATAACAACAGTATTCATGAGAGTTAGTGCTCTGTAGTTTTCTTTGCACCTGTTTTTGGTATTAGGGTTATGCTTGCTTCATAGAATGACTTTGGTAGTGTTCCTTCTTTTTCAATGTCTTCAAATAATTAGAATTGGTCAAAGATCCTCTCTGAAAAGCCATGTGGTCCAAGACTTTTCTTATGGGTAAGTCTTTTTATGACCTGTTCAATAATTTCTTCTTTTGTGATGTATCTGTTCAAGTGTTCTTTTTCTGTCCTTGTCAATCTAGGTAGGGCATGAGGTTCAAGGAATTTGTCCGTTTCCTAAGTTTCATCAGAGTATGCCTTTTCATAGTATTCTGATATCATCAATTTAAATCATCTGGTTCTGTTGTGATGTCACCTCTATCATTTCTTAATTATCTATGTCTTCTCTTCCCCCCCCCTCCCCGCTTAATTAAGTTTGCCAGTGGTTTGTCCATTTATCAACCCTCTCAAAAATCCAGCTTCTGGTGTTCTTTATGGTTTCACTTATTTTTCTGTATTCCATCTCATTGATTTCAGCATTTGTCTTTGTAATTTCTCTTCTTCAAGAGGCTATTGGATTAGATTGTTGCTCTTTTTCTATTTGATGAAGGTGTTGAATTAGATTATTGATTTTTCTTCTTTTTTCATTTTTATGTGTGTACTTACTGCTATGAACTGCCTCCTGAGGACTGCCTTAGCTGTGTCCCAGAGGTTTTGGTATGTTGTATTTTTATTTGTTTCAAGGAACTTTTTTTTTTCATTCTTTATTTCTTCTATAACCCAATCATGTTCTTTCAAAGAGTTATTTAGCTTCCACATGGATGATTTTGCAAACTTTACTCTCCTTTAGTTAATTTTTAGTTTTATGGCATTGTAGTCTGACTTTGTATCATTTTAATGCTTTCTAATTTGTTGAGGCTTAGTTTGTGTCCTAATACATCGTCAGTTCTGGAGAATGTACCATGTGCACTTGAGAGGAAAGTGAATTGAGTTTTAGTTGGGTGCAGTACCATAAATACATCCATAAGGTCGAGTTGATTGATTGTATAGTTTACATCTCCCACAGCTTTGTTGAGTTTCTTTTGGGTTGATGTATCCTTGGGTGATAGTGGTGTGTTGAAATCTCCTATCACTATTATGGTGTTATTTATTTAATTTGGTTATACTTTCTTTTATGTATTTTGCAGGTCTGTCATTTGGTCCATAAATGTTGACCAGGGTTATGTCTTTTCAATCTATTGTGTCCTTAATCAGCATGTAATGTCCTTCCTTGTCTTTCGTGGTGGTTTTCATTCTAAAGTCTATTTTATCAGAGATTAGTATTATCACTTTTGCTTTTTTGAAGTTGTCCCTTGCTTGGTATATATTTTTTTAAAACCTTTGATTTTGATGGTTTTTCCCTCTTTTTTTTTTCTTTTTTAGATTTGTCTCTTTTGACGACATATTGATGGGCTTTGTTTTGATTTAATTTTTTACTCATTCTACTTCTCCTTTTCTCTTATTTGGTACATTTAGTCCATTCGTGTTAAGTATGCTTTTTGTCAGGGCAGGTTTTACCATGTTTCTTTTTGTGTTTCTTTTTCTCTTTGTTCTGGTTATTATAGTCCATCCACTTTGCTTTGGTGTCTCCATGTAAAGAACTTCACTTAACATTTCTTGTATTTTTTTTGTCTTGTTTTCAAAAATTCCTTAAGGGCCTTCTTTTCTGTGAAGGATCTAATTTCTTCTTTATATTTGATCGAGAACTTTGCTGCACATAAGATCATTGGCTGGCAATTGTTTTCTTTTGACATTCTGTATAAGCTGTCCTATTATCTTGTAGCTCACATGTTTTCTGCTGAGAAGTCAGAAGTTAATCTAATTATTGACTGTGTACCAATTTATATATTTTAACAAACTGATTCCCTAGATGTGCTCACCAAGTTGTGCCAAGAAATCTGGAGCACAACCACTTGGCCAACTGACTGGAAGAGATCTGTATTTGTTCCTGTTACAAGAAAGATGATCCAACAGTGTGGAAAATATTGAACAATATCAATATCACATGCAAGCAGAATTCATCTAAAGATTATCCAAAAACAACTGGCATGGTATATCAGCAGGGAACTGCCAGAATTGCAGGCTGGGTTTAGAAGGGGTCATGGTACTAGGGATATTGTAGCTAATATTAGATGGATCTTGGCTGAAAGCGGGGAGGACCAGAGGAATGTCTATCTGTGTTTCATTGATTATGCAAATGTGTTTGACTGTGTGAACTACAACAAACTGTGATCAACTCTGAGAAGAATGGGAATCCCAGAACACTTGATCATGCTTATATGAAACCTATACTGGGACAAGGAGACAGTTGTCAAAACTGAGCAAGGAACACTGCGTGGTTCAAAATTCAGAAGGATGTACTCCAGGTATGTGTCCTGTCTCCATATCTTTTCAATCTATATGCAGAACAGATTATCTGGGAGTCTGTACTGTGTGTTGAGGAATGCGGCATCAAGATTGGAGGAAGACTCATCAACAGTTTGCGTTATGCAAATGACACAACCTTTCTTACTCAAACTGAGAGGGAGGTGGAGCACTTTCTGCAGAAGGTCAAGTACTGCAGCCTTCAATATGGATTGAAACTCAATATCAAGAAAACAAAAATTTTCATCACTAGGGCAATTGGCAGCGCCATGATAGATGGTGAAGAGATTGAAATTGTTCACACCTTTAGTTTCCTTGACTGCACAATCAACACTCTGACACCAGCAGCCAGAAAATAAAAGACGTATTGCTTTGGGAAAGTCTGCTGTCGAAACCCTCTCCAAAGTACTAAAGAGCGGTAATGTCAGTCTGGAGACTAAGGTGGGACTGATACAGCTGATGTTCTTTGCAGTTACTTGCTATGCATCAGAGAGCTGGATAATGACTAGAGATGATAGAAGAAGAATTGATGCCTTTGAGTTGTGGTGTTGGAGAAGAGTGTTGAATATACCATTGACTACTAAGAGAACAAATAGGCTTGTCTTAGAGAGGGTTAAGCCACTCTTCTCTTTGGAGTCAATGATTTTGAAGCTTTGTCTGACCTACTTTGGACATATTCCAAGGCAGGATCAGTCCTTGGAGTGGGACGTCATATTTGGGAAAGTGGAGGGACAGCGCAGGAGAGGAGGACTCTCGATTGATTCAGTGACTAGGGTAATGTGGTTAGGTGTGTTAGAGAGAATAAAATTGGGACAAGATAGAGCAAGGTTTAGAGCTATTGTACATAGGGTAGCTATGAGTTGCAGGCCACTTGGTGGCACATACCAAAAGCAACAGGTGACTGCTTTTCTCATGCTTCTTTAGAATTCTATCTATCTTTTAATTTGGAGAATTTGACTATGATACGTCTTGATGTTTTTCTTTTTGAGTCTAGTATATTTAGTGTTCTCTGTGTTTCATGAATGTGGATTTCTTAAGAATAACTGGGAAGTTTTCTTCTAGTACTTATTCCACATTATTCTCATGCTTCCTCTTAACTTAGATGTTCTGGAATTCTAGTTATTCATATGTTGCTCCTTTTGATGTCATCCCACATATTCATTTTATTTATGTCTCATCTCTGATTTTTCTTCTAGTATGTTTCCTGTGAAGCTCTTGTTTTCTAGCTCACTGATTCTCCATTCTATCCCTTCAGTTCTAGTTTTTTGTCTTACAAGTGTGTTCTGCCATTTCAGTCTTAATACTGTGGATTTCATTTTCATGTTTTTCTGATATTTCAAGTATTGTGTTGGCTGTATGCACTCTGTCTTGTGATGGTTTTTTTTTTTAAGTTCTGGCATCTCTTTATCTATACTATCAATTCTTTCTTCTGTACTTTGCATTTTTTTCTGATTGCTTCTCATCAATATATTTCTTCTGGACTCTTTTCTCTGGGGTATTTGCTCTCTTAATTTTTTCTTCTATCATGAAATGATATATGAGCAAGAGCCAATGGTGATGAAGGAGCAAGTTCAAATTGCTCTGAAAGAATTTGCAAAAAACAAGGCTCCAGCAGTTGATGGCATACCAATTGACATATTTCAACAAACAGACACTGCCCTGGATGTGCTCACTAAGGTGTGCCAAGAAATCTGGAGGACAGCCAGCTGTCCAAGTAACTGGAAAATGTCGATATTTTTCCCATTCCAAAGAAAGGTGACCCAACAGAGTGAGAAAATTATCAAACAATATCATTAATATCACATGCAAGCAAGATTCTGCTGAAAAATATACAAAACCGTTTGGAACAATATGTCAGCAGATAACTGCCAGGTGTGCAGGCAGGAGTTAGAAAGGGTCATGATACTAGGGATATTATAGCTAATGTTAGATGGATCTTGGCAGAAAGCAGAGAATACCAGAAGAATGTCTATCTGTGCTTCATTGACTTTGCAAAGGCTTTTGACTGTGTGGATCACAAAAAGCTGTAGCTGACTCTGAGAAGAATAGGCATCTTAGAACATTTGATTATGCTAATGTGAAACCTATACTTGGACCAAGAGGCATTCATCAGAAGAGAGCAAGAAGACACTACATCGTTCAAAATCAAGAAGGGGGTTCGTCAAGGATGTATTTTGTCTCTGTACCTTTTCAATATGTATGCAGAACAGATCATCCAAGACGCTGGGCCGTATGAGGAGGAATGTGGCATCAGGATTGATGGAAGAGTCATCAATAACCTGTGTTATGCAGATGACACAACCCTGCTTGCTGAAACTGAGGAAGACCTGACGTGCTTGCTGCAGAAGGTCAAGGTCTGCAGCCTCCTATATGGATTGAAGCTCAACATCAAGAAAACAAAGATTCTCACCAATTGGCCAACTGGCAGCATCAGTATGGATGGTGAAGAGATTGAGATAGTTAACAGTTTTCGTTTACTTGGCTCCACAGTCAACACTCTTGGTAAAAACAGCCAGGAAATCAAGAGACTAATTGCATTGGGAAAGTCAGCTGTGAGGGACCTCACGAGAGTAATGAAGAGCAAGGTCATCAGGTTGGAGACTAAGGTGCGCCCGATCTGGGCTATAGTCTTTGCAGTTTTGTGCTGTGCATCAGCGAGTTGGACAGTGAATAGGAATGATAGAAAGAGAATTGATGCCTTTGAGCTGTGGTTCTGGAGAAGAGTATTGAATCTACCATGGACTGCTAGGAGAACAAACAGGTTTGTCCTGGACAAAGGTGAAGCCCGAATGCTCCTTGGAGTCAAGGATTCTGAAGCTTCATCTGTCATACTTTTGGCATGTTGCAAGGAGGGACAGGTCCTTGGAGAGGGACAGTTATGTTTGGCAGAGTGGAGGGGTGGCCAAGGAGGGGAAGACCTTCGATGAGATGGATTAATTCTGTGACTGGAGTGATGGGAATAAGTGTGTTTGGGATGGCTGGGTTGGCTCAGGATAGAACGGCGTTTAGAACTCTTGTACATAAGGTCGCTGTGAGTCGCAAGCGACTCAATGGCACATAACAACATCAACATCTGCAACTTCTGTCACTTTTCAAAAAAAACTTCATATCAGCATATTTCTTCTGATTCTCTTTATCTGGGGTATTCATTGGGTCTCCTTTTTTTAGGAGAAGGGTTATGTTGATTGAGGCAGACTGTTGCTTTTTTCATATTATGTGTGTCTTTTCTTGGTAGATTATAAGTTATTGTAACTATATAGGGATCCAGAATATGGCAATTTTTTTGTGAAGGACCTGTATATTTGTGCTTCCTTCACAGCCCAGGGCCTCAGGACCAAGGAAGCAATAGCACTGTTTCCCCCAAAGTACCTGCATGGTAAACCAAAAAACTTGTTGTTCTCTTCCAGAAATTGTGTCTTTGCCCAACTCAAGCTGTCCCAACCCCTTCCACTTGAGTTAAGGGACCCCGTGTGGTGTAGCTAGACAGTGGTGTTCCCTTAAAGTACCTGAATGGCAAACAGGAAGCCTGTTTTCTTCCAGAAATGGTGCCTCTGCCCATCCAAGCTGCCTGGGCCCTTCCACTTGTGCTTTAGGGTCCCAAATGGTATAGCTAGATAGCGTTGTTTCCCAAAAAGTACCTGTGATATTGGTACTCCTGGCACTGGACAGTGAGGGAAGCAGATGGATGGTGAAACTGTAGTCCCTCAATCTGGCAGGCAGTGGTTCTGCCACCGGTTAGGGTGTGAGTGAGCCTGACCTTGGTTGCAGGGTTTAGCAGATGCTCGGGAAGTGTGACTAGAAGACACTCCCAAACCAGCCATGCCACACTAGCCTTGGCATCTTGCAACATAACAATGGTTAGATCCCTGATGAGCAGCCTCTTATGAGAAGAGCTGCATCTCGCAAAAAGAGCTGTGTCTTTGTTCAACTCTTTTATTTCAGCACCTCTTCCCTTTACTTTGGCTTCTTGAACCTCTAGTCTCATTTTCAGGGTCTCTTCTGACCTCTAATTTTGTTTTTTTTTTTGTTTGTTTATGTTTGTTTTTTCTTTCTCTGTCCTTACAATGACCTTTTGGTCCTTTCATAGATGATATTCTTGATTTCATCTTACCGAGCATCTGGTCTTCAATCACTGGTGTTAAGTGCTACAAATCTATTCTTAAGATGATTTTTAAATTCAGGTGGGATGTATTCAAGATCGTTATTTTGGTTCATGTGGACTTGTTTTTATTTTCTTCAGCTTTAATTTGAACTTGCACATGAGTGACAGTCAGCACCTCACCTAGTTTTGCCTGCTGATATTCAGCTTCTCCAATGATTTCTTCCACAGATGTAGTCAGTCTCATTGCTATGCAGTTCATCTGGTGAAGTTTTTGTGTAAAGTCACCATTTGTGTTTTTTAAAACAGGTATTTGTGATTATTAAATCACTGAACGTAGAAAACTCACTCAATTCTAATTCCAGCCTCTTTTCGGTTACCAAGTTCATACTTTCCAATTACCCTTCCTTCTTCATTGTTTGCAACTTTTGTATTCCAATCACCAGTTATCATGAACACATCTTGACTTCATGTCTATTTTAGACTGCAAAATTTGATAAAAATTTTCACTTTCCTCCTCTTTGACTTTAGCTATTCATGCATATGTTTGAATAATGGTCATATACACAGGGTTTCCTGGTATGTGTACAGATAATATCCTATCTCTCACAATAATGTACTTCAAAATAGGACTTGAAATTATCTTAAGTATGAATGCAACACCAATGATAGTATAACTCCTTAACCAAAGTTCCCTGAATTAATCTGAGAAGATATAAAATCAGTGTGCTCTTTAGAAAATAGAAGGGTGGGGGTTAGGTTTGCTTGATTTGGTCTTGTCATGAGAAAAGACCAATGGCTCAAAAAGGACATCATGTTCACTATTATAGAGGGGTCAGAGAAAATCACAGAAACACTCCATATGATGAGTTGACCCCACAGTTTAACTATGGATTTAAACATATTAATAGTCGTGATGATGGTATCAGACTAGGCATTATTTCTTCTTGTTACACATAAATTCACCATGAACTGAAATTAATAGCACCTATCAACAGTCATGAGCTGTAATAAGTAAATAAAGAGTTACACTCTCCAATATAATTTAATTTATGAATTATACATTTTAAATGTATAAAGTTATATTTTAATAAAGTTCATAAATAAAAAAATAATATTTTAATAAATAAATTTAAAAACTAGATGTATATTATAAATTTATATTTAAATTAAAAATTTTGAGTAAATTTACAGTGTATTCAATCTGTATGCTCAGAAGATTATTTGAAAAGCAGGACTCCATGAAGAAGAATGTGGTCAGGATAATAATAATAACAACAATAACCTTCGTTATGCAGATGACACAACCTTGCTTTCTCAAAGTGAGAGGGACTTTAAGCACTTGGTACAGAAAATTAAAGACTGTAACATTCAATACGGGTTGTATCTTCTCAGTAAAACAAAATTTTTTACTACTGGAATAATAGGCAACATTATGATAGATGGGGAAAAGAATGAAACTGTCAATAACTTCCTATTTCTTGGATCAACTATCAATAAACCTTATTCTAACAATCAGGAGACATATTCCACCAGGAATTTCCACAGTCAGGAACCTCTCCAAATTATCTAGGAACAATGATATCAGTTTGAGGACTGAGGTGCACTTGATTCAGGCTACACAATCTTTTCTGAGAGCTGGAAAATCAGTAAGGATGACAGAAGATGAATTGATACCTTTGAACTATAGTGCTGGAGAAGAGTATTGAAGATCCCAGGAAAATCCAAAAGAACAAACAGGTATGTCTTGGAGGAGGTGTAGCCAGATGATAAAGCTTCTTATCACCTACTTTGGGCATATTGCTTAAGAGAGTGTATTTCTTGGAAAGTGATGTTCTACTTGGGAAGGGAAGGAGAAAGAGAACATTCTCAACCAGGTGGATTGACAGGACTAAATTATTGTGCTTGAGTTTGCATAAAGTAGGGTTGAGATCTATTGTTTATAGGGTATATGACTCAATAGCACCTAACAGCACCACCATAAACAACAGAATAATGTAATCATTGGAAAGCACTTAGTATCAGTCTCTTTACTTTAGTTGTTACATGCCACATAAAATATCTAACTGGAAAGAAAAGTCAACTTGACTCATAAGGTGAAATATGAAAAGCAGCAATTATGCATCCAAGTCTTCCACAAACAAGTACTTGTTGTTACATACAGTGGAGTCATGATCAACTCATACTTGAATGTGCAGCGGGTTGTTAGAGGTAGTGAATTGCATGAGAGACAATTGCCTATCTTTACAAATGTGTCTCAATTTTGTGTACTGTTAATAATGGGTCATCTTTCTTGACAGCATTTTAAAGGGTTTTGTTCCCATTTAAAACAAAACAAGGAGAAGAAAGGGACAGAATAAAATAAGTTTATCAAACTACCAACTTTATTTTTAATCTTGATAGGTTACTAGTATGCCATAAATTCACCCTTTGAGAGGAGTTTTTAATATACTCACAAACTCATACAATGATTAACACTATTTTGTGGACATTTTATCACCCCTTCAAATAAACCTATTTCTGTTGTTGCCTGCCTGCAGTTCCTGGCAAACACTACTTTACTTTTAGTCTCTGGATTTACCTGTTCTGAACAGTTTATTTCTAAATGTTGTCCAAAATAAGTCAGAGCTTCAGAATCCTTGTCTCCAAGGACCCTGGTTTCAACCTCTTCAGAATATTTGTTCCCCTAGCAGTCCATGGTATATTCAATACTCTTCTCCAGGACCACAGCTCAAAGATATCAATTCTCCTTCTGTCTTCCTTACTCATTGTCCAGCTTTCTGACTCATAACAAGTAATTGCGAAGACCATGGCTTGGATCAGGTGCACCTTAGTCTCCAGACTGACATTGTTGCTCTTTGCTACTCTGGTGAGGTCCCTTACAGCAGATTTGCCCAGTGGACTTCATATTTTTATTTCCTGGCTGCTGGTACCAAGAGTGTTGATTATGTAGCCAAACAAACTGAAGCTCTCAGCAATCTCAATCTCTTCACTGACTATCATGATACTGCCAGTTTTCCCAGTGGTGAGAATCTTTGTTTTCTTGATATTGAACTTCAATCCATATTGATGTTTTGCAGCAAATGCCTCAGTTCTTCCTCAGTTTCAGCAAGCAAGGTTGTGTCATCTGCATAACACAGATTGTTGATAAGTCTACCTCCAATACTGCTGCCACATTCTTCCTCTAAGAGTCCCTCCTCCCAGATGGTCTGTTACACATACAGATTGAAAAGATATGGAGATAGGATGCATCCCTGGTGTACACCTTTCCTGATTTTGAACCATGCAATGTTTCCTTGCTCTGTTCTGGTGACTGCCCCCTGTTCTAATGGTAGATTTCGCATAAATGCAATCAAGTGTTCTGGGATTCCCATTCTTCCAGAAATTAGCCACAATTTGTAGTGATCCACACAGTGAAATGCCTTTGCATAGTCAATGGAATACAGGAATCATACAATAAATGGCCTTTTGTGATTTGCTTTCACTTAGCATGATGTTTGTTATTTGCCATTGAGTCAGAACTAACTCATAGTGCACCCTCCAGCAAGTCTTCACAGGCAGTAAATCACACAGCAGGAAACTGTCCATCTTGCTACTGCAGAGCAGCTGGTGAATTTGAATTGTGTGCCTTTGGGTTACCAGGGAAACTGCTTACTACTAGGCCATCAGAACTCCCACATCCTTGTCCTTGTTATGGAGTAACGAGTTGGCTATGACTCATACCAATTCTATGAACAATGACTCTGAAACTTGCCCTATCTTGTACTAGCCTCATTGCTGTTGTAGCATTTATTAATACATCATATTTTATTGTGGTTGAGTTCTATTGCCTCGTGTGGGTATACTTGATTGTTTTCTCATCTATTGATGAACATTGGAGTTCTTTATACTCTTGGGCTATCATGACTAATACTGCTGTAAGTTTTATACATGAATGGGATAAACATGTTTGAAGTTTTATATTTAGCTTTTTGAGAAATTGCTTTTGGAAGAGGAATCCCTATTTTACTTTTCCAGTATTAGTTTTTGAGGGTTCAAATTTCTCTACATCCCTTGATATCTACCATTGTCCTTTTTTCGTTCTAACTGTCCTGGTGAGTGTGAAGTGGTATGTCATCATGGTCTGGCTTTATTTTCTCTAGTGACTTTTTTTTTAAGTGTAATGGAATCGGTTCTGGCTTATGCCAAATCCTAGGTCTAACAAAATTGGGTCTAACACTCCCTGGTTTTGAGCCATCTTCTTAATCGTTGGCTATGTTTTAGCCCATTTTAAAGCCCTTTTGCCAATCTATCTTATTGAGAGTTTTTTACTTTTTCACTGAGCTTTACCAAGAATGATGTCCTTTCCACAGGATTTGGCCTATCCTAATGGCTTGTACTGCTTCTTTCCAAGGAATAGCGTTGCTTAGTCACATGTCCAAAGTATGAAAGACAAAGCTTTGTCAGCCTTGCCTCCAAGGAGCATTCTGAATGTACCCTTTCTAGGACATCTCTGTTCACTTCATAGTGTATGGTAATGTTCAGTACTCTTCTCTAGCACTACAACTCAAATGCATCAGTTCTTCTGTCCTCGTTAACCCATTGTCCAGCTCTCTGATACATAACAACTGTATTAACATACATGTGGACCACCTAAAAAACCTAAAGTATACTTTTTTGGAGGAGGTGGTCTTTTGACTCTTTTTTTTAACAATTTGTTGTGCTGAATTGGTAATGCTTTGGGTAAAAGAGTACAAGACTATTTGTTTTCTATTCAATAATTCATGTATATATATTTTGTTTCATAACATTTATTATAACCCTTGTAATGTATTATACATAGGGTCACTATGAGTTGCAAGCGACTTGATGGCACATAACAACAGCAACCACAGTAATGTATTAACACTCATCCCATCTTCTCCCTGTTTCCTGTTTCCATTTCTCCTTTCTTATCCTCCTCTTTCTTCTGAGGTTCAGGGTTTTTGGGTAGGAGGTTCAGGGTTTTGTGACTAAATGGAGTTAAATTGCTATGCCTGGTTCTCATTTTCTGGCAGATACACAGGATGGCAGTTTGTTACATAACTTGTATGTGCGATGAGCTGAGACTCCCAGTCACGCTGCCAGCTCAGATGTTTGGGTTCTTCTGGAAACCAAATGTATTCAAAACACGGAGACAGTACCAGGCAACATGGGAACCCCTACCTCTGTTCTGTAATGCTTCCTTTTTTTTCCCCCATAGCATTACATTTTTTGGTTTCTGCCATTGCCACATTATGGAATCCTGCTGTTTTTCTTCCTAAATGCCTGGAGCTGTTCCAACATAAATGTGGGCAGCCTCTTTTATAGAGGACTCACCAGCTGAATTGGTAATGCTAAACATGGTGTTAGAAAAATGCTTGGTGTACAGCAGCACCCCCACAGTCTTCACTTTCTCAGCTATTCTGCATGGAAACAAGTAGTCACATTCAACATTTTGAAAGAACAAAAGCTTCCAACAGCAGATTTCTGTATGTCTGGCTCTCAAACAGGAAACAGAAAAATGTTTCTAAAGACTTAATTGTTAAATAAAATACAGTATGTTCTCCCACTTTTTCCAAACATTCTTCTTGGTCGTATAGCCCTTGTGTGTACACTTGCCATGCAGAAGTAACTTGTGGTAGCTGTGAAGCTGAACACTGTGACACTGATGTGTCAAATGCAATAATGGTTACCCATGGTGGACAGTGTTTGGTGGAGTTTCCCAATTAAAACAAGCTTGTAAGCAGGAGTGGCATTCACTTTCTTAATAGCTTGCCTCTGGAAACCTTATGAACCTGGAGAAAGGATAAAAGTCACACAAGTGTTGAGGACTTTCATTCATAGGGTTGGTATGAATCGCCTATGATTGACGGCACTTAACAACAATATATTCTCCCGCAGTTTGGTGTTTAATACAATGCTAGTTGAATTGAGTTATATGTCAGAGAAGGATCCAAAAATAAATAGGAATTCCATCCCGCTAAACCTCTAAACCTCTCTCTCTCTCTCTCTCTCACACACACACACACACACATTTGCAAATCTATTCAGCAGCATGAGGCTCCATTTGTATAGACTAGAACTGAGCTCTGTAGGGGTTTCAAGGCAGCCAGGAAATCAAAAGATGAAATGCATTGGGAAAGTCTGGTGTCAGGGACCTCTCCAGAGTAATTAAGAGCAACGATGTCAGTCTGGAGACTAAGATGTGCCTTATCCAGGCCATTGTCTTTGCAATTACATGCTATGCATCAGAAAGTTGGACAATGACTAAAGATGATAGAAAGAGAATTGATGCTTTTGAACTATGGTGCTTGAGAATAGTATTGAATATACCATGGACTGCTAAGAGAACAAACAGGTTCAACCTGGAGAGAGTGAAACCAGGTTGCTCCTTGGAGGCAAGGATTCTGAAGCTTTGTCTGGCAAAGTATAACATACTTTGGGCATGTTGTAAGGAGAAACCAATCCTTGGAGAGGGACATTATGCTTGGGAGGGTGGAGGGAAAGCACAGGAGGGAAAGACCCTTATTGAGATGGATTGACTCAGTGACTGGAATAATGGGAGTAGGTGTGTTAGAGTGATTAAGGTTGGCTCGGGATAGAGCAGTGTTTAGAGCTGTTTTACATAGGATCGCTATGAGTTGCAAGTGACTCGGCACATGAAAACAACCACAACATGATGATTTAAAGTCATGATGCTATTTCTTCTGAGAAATGCCTCTTGCATATGTTTGAACTACTAATCTTTCAGTTGTTAGTTAAGTACTTTAACCATTGCACTTCCCAGAGTTTATATGCGTATGTAAATCCTTTGTAATTCATAGGAATTATGTTTCTATATGTTTATAACTTTAATGAATACAGATATAAGCTATGGCATTTGAACATTTGACTAGGTGTCAAAAGGTTTGCTGTTCCCTAGTCTTAGGATCATGGGCAAATAATTTGAAATGGTAGCAACTGCCTTATTGAGCTGTCTTAACATTTTATTTTAAGTTGTACTCTTTGTACAACTCAGTTCTTTGATTTATATGTCTTTTTCTTACTTCCGTCTAGATCAGTTTCATGTAGATATAAATTGGGCAAAACTCCCTAATATATAAAAAAGCAGAATAAATTTTTTAAGAAATCACAACAACAACATCCTCTAACTTACTCATATGTCACAAGAGAATGAGTATCCCTTCAACATTATGGTTAAGAACCTGGTGAAGGGCTTGACATCTTTCTGTTCTGCATTTGACAACCACTATCTATGTGATAGTAAACAAATTTCTTAATATCACTGAAATTAGTTTTCTCATTTACACTTCCCAAATTACAGGTTAAAATCCACTTTCACAAACAGTGTGTTTCCCCCCCTCTGCCTTTTAGTCTTTTATCATTTATGCATCATCCCAAACCCCAACTATTGTTGGCTGTGGTAAAGGAAGGAGAATGAAGTGTTGCTTGTTACCATCAAACATAAATAAAGGATTTTTAAATGTGCCCCTCATTAATGATTTTTTTCCTTGGTCAGGCTATTAAAATTATATTTTTTATAATGGCTTAATTCTTATATATTAATCACTCAAATAGCTAACTAATTAATTAGTCATTCATTGTTGTTGCTGTTGTTAAGTGTCATTTAATCTAGCACTACTCATAATGACGCTATGAACAAAAGATCTGAACCTTGTTTTATCCTGGGCCATCCTCATACTTCCTGTTCCTGACATGCAGGAGCCCATTGCAGCAGTCTCTTTTTCAATCAGTCGACCTGGCTGGTTGAGGTTCTTCCTTTCCTTCACTGATCCTCCACTTTTCCTCTCATGTCCTTCTCCAAGGAGTAGCTCCTCCTAGCAACATGTCCGAAGTATATCAGGAGAAGCTTTATCATTCTTACCTCCAAAGGGACTCAGGCTGTACCATCTCCAAGACATATTATGTTTGTTATCTTGACTGTCCATGGGATGTTCAGTTTTCTTGTCCAATACCACAGCTCAAAAGCAATAATTCTTTTTCTGCCATCCTTATTCTTATCCAGCTCTTGGATACATAGCTAGTAATCAGAATGTCTATGGCTTGAATCATATTCACCTTAGTCCTTAAGCTTACATCAGTACTCCTCAGTAATTTGGAAACATTCCTAACTGTGAATTTTTCCATTACAATGTGTCTCCTTACTTCCCAAATGCTCTTACCAACAGTGTTAATTGTGGATCCAAGCAAGATGAAGCTGTTGTTGACAGTCTCAGTTAAATATTAATTATTATTATAAAGTATAATTAATATACAGTGCTAGAGATTTCAAAATATTCTCTGCTTTACTGAGAAAGAAATTAATTTTATGTTCTAAGACCATTGTCAGCTCAAATAGGTAACCTTATACAGTGGGCTGCCAGTAAATAAAATGGATTTGTTTACCAACTATGAGTGTTCTCAACAATGACAGGCGTTTCACTACACTTAGCTTAAAGAAGTTTGTTTGGTTTGGTTTTTGGTTTTGTGTATTGTTGTTTTTTTCCAATTGGGGAAAAGAAAGAAGAACAGCCTAAACCAGTACATTTTACATTGTTTGTTGTTGTTGTTCTTAAATGCCATTGAGTCATATACTATCCATTGTGACCCTGTGAACAACAGATCTGTACCCTGGCCTATCCTGTGCCATCCTCACACTTGCTGACAACTCTCAAGCCCATTGGAGCAGTCTCTGTGTTAATCCATCTGGTTGAGGGCCTTCCTTTCCTTCACTGACTCTCCACCTTTCCAAGTCTAATACCCCTACCATGTCATGCTTTTTTTTTTTAACTTTGGGAAATAGTTTATAAAGAACTTTGGGTACTGCTAAATCTGAAGAAACCCTTTAAGAGGAGGGCAATATGTAAGAGAGGAAAAAAGAGGATTTTATTTGATTTAGGAGATGAGAGCTACTCCCCTGATTCCCTCTAGTTGCAAATATTGCTGTTTTAAAAGCTCCTGCACTTTAAAGATACATAAGATCTGAATGGGCAGAAAGGAGAGAGGAAGTCATTCTAAGTAGAAAGAGTAGTAGGAACAAGATAGGAAGGAAAGAAGAAATATGCCATTCGCATGAACTCCTCGTGAGAATGAGTTGGTAAGTCGGAAAAGTCACTCATATTGTTACTTTTTCTTTCCAGCCTAAATTGATGTCTGAATATTTGATGTCTGATGGAATACCAGAGGCTCCAAATCAAAGCAGATAGAAAATAAAGATAAATGAACTACATTCAGACAACTAGGCTTAATTAACTATTATGATCTTAATTTCAGAGTCATTTCAAGTCGTCGTGAGAGGAAATGGCTTTCGACATGCCCGCAACGTGGACCGGGTCCTTTGCAGCTTCAGGATCAATGAATCAGTTACACTCAGTAAGTCTTGCCTAGTTTGGGGTTTATGCTTCAGTGAAGGGCTTTATCAGCACCCTCTTCCAGGAAAACCACATGTAAGTTTAAACGACAGGGTCTTCCTTGCTGAGAAGATCTCCTTTGAGGACACAGCTAGCTCTGTTGGGACCTTTGTTTCAATTAGAAAAATTATTTCTCTGGGAAAACACAGCCTCGCAGGTGCCCAACTTTGTGAGGAGCAGAGAAATACTGTTCAGTGCCACCATATTGACATGTTGTTCACAGGACCTGTGAACAACAGATCTGAACCTTTTACTATCCTGCACCATCCTCACAATACCAGACTTAGTCAAGCCCATGTGCAGTAACTGTGACAATCTTTCTCATTGAAGACATTCCTCCTTTTTTTATCTTCCCCAGCTTGATATCTTTTTCCAAGGACTGTGCTCCTCTGACAACATGTCCAAAGTATGTTTGAAAAATGTTCAGCATCTTTGTCTCTAATGGGAAACCTGGATGCGCTTCCTCAAAGACAGACTTATTTGTTCTTTTGGCAGTTCAGGGTATATTCAATACTCTTCATCAATACCATGATTCAAAGGCATCAACTTTTCTTCAGTCTTCTTTATTCATTGTCCAGTTTTCAGATGTATAGGAAACAATTGAAAATGCCATGGCTTGAATAATGTGTACTTTAGTCTTTAAACTGGTGCCGTTGCTCATTAGCACTTTGGAGAGATCATTGATAGCAGATTTTCCCAGTGCAATAATTCTCATTTCTTGACTACAGCTACTGTGATTGTGGTGGATCCAAGCCAAGAGTAAATCATAAATAACTTCAGTATTTTCTACATATGATGCTGTCTATTGGTATCATGGTGAGAATTTTTGTTTTCTGGATGCTGAGATATAATCCATATTAAAAGCTCTAGTCTTTGGATTTCTGCAAAAAGTGCTTCACATCTTCACATTCTGCAGGCAAGATTATGTAATCTGCATAGCATAGGTTATTGATGACTCTTTCTCCAGTCTTGATGCCACATTCTTCTTCATACAGTCCAGCTTCTCAAATTATTTTCCCAGTATAGAGATTGACTATGTATGGAGAAAGAATATAACCCAGATGCCTATCATTCCTGATTTTAAACCATAATATTCCTTAATTCTGTTTCCACAACTTTAACTGCTTTTTGTTCAGTGTACAGGTATCTTATGAACACAAGTGTCTTGGAATCCCCATTTGTGTCAATATTATCCACAATTTGTAATGATTCACACAGTCAAATGCCTTTGCATCGTCGGCAGAGCACAAATGAAATATCTTTCTGGTATTTTCTGCTGTCATTCAAGATCCCCCTGACATTAGCAAGCTATAACTATTTCCACAACCTCTTCTAATTCCAGCATTCTGGCAGCTACTTTTTATTTATCTTCAGCAAGATTACACTTGCATGTGATATTACTTGGTAATTTCTACATTGTGGGACTTGAGCAAGTAGCCTGCCCTGTTGCTTGACTATCCAGGGATAGTGATACTTTTTGTTAATTTACACATTATGGGTCTTCAGTGGTCTGCTCTGTTGTATGCCTGTACTGAGACCTGTTACCCGTTTAATCCTCTGAGTTAGTACTCTGAAATCTGAAGTATTTCGTGGGTGAATAAATTCCAGAAGCTACATCAGACAAGCATGAACTCTAAACTTAGCACTTGATAACACCTACATTCTGATTTGCTATTAGAGGTACAATACTAAAGAGTTTGTTGGATTGGAGAATTCATTGATCTAATCAGTGAAGTGATTTTTTGTTATTTTGCTGCACTGAGGTAACTTGCTATAATACTGAAAGATATGCCACTGGTGTGTCAAATGCCACAAGAGGAATCCATGGTGGACAGATTTTAGTAGAGTTTCCAGATTAAGATAAACTATGAAGTAGGATTGACTGTCTACTTTTTTTTTTACTTCTCCTGCAAATTTTTATTTTAATAAAGTAGATCTGCTCATATTTCTACCAAATTCCCATAGCACACATTGTCTCACAGACTGATTTTTTTATTGCCTTTGTTTATAATACCCTTTTCCCATTTTTTTAAAAAAATTCAGATTTTAATGAAAGTTTGTAGCAAACTGGGATTTCCATTTATTCATTGTTGCATATTTTCCTCCCTGTCCCATCCCACCTCCCAGTTTGCTTTCTTCTTTGGAAAAAAAAATACAGGCTTCTAAAAACCCTATGAACATTACAGGAACACAGTTTATAGTATTTGAGGTAGATCCCAGATTGGAAATCAATCAACGTGAAGGAAAAGGATGGCATATATGTTTTAACAATTGTAACGTGAAATGTATACAGCATGAATGTGGGAAAACTAGGAGTTGTGAAAAATTAAATGGAAAATAAGAGCATTGATATTCAAGGCATTAGTGAGGGAAAAGGACTAGATTTCACTACTTTGAATCAGATAATCACATGGGAATTATAAAAAGAAGAAAAATGGTATTGTATTCATAGTAAAAAAAGTCAATTTCAAGTTCTATACTAAAGTACAATTTTGTGAGTCATAGAATACTATCCACATGCATACAATATTATGACTATATAATAATATGACTATTAGCCAACTGTACATTCCTACAGCTAAAGCCAAAAAAGGAAGTACCAGATATTGTACTCTAAAATTTAGCAAATATGCAGTCAAGTTGTGCTAAAGATAATTTGTGACTGGAACACAAAAGTTGGAAACAATGAAGAAGGAATGGTAGTTGGAAAGTACGGACTTAGTGACAGAAATGAGGCTAGGAGTAGAATAATAAAAATTTGCATAAATTTGTAAAATTTGTATAAATCATTATTTATTAGTCATAAATATCTCATTTTAAAAAAACAAAGACAACAACTTTACACAAGGACTTCACCTGGTGAATTTTATAGGAGTCAGTTTGACTGTATCTGTGAAAGGACTCATTGGAGAAGCTCAATATCAGCAGTCAAAACCAGGCCAGGGGCGGACTGTGGAGTAGACCATCAATTACTCTTATGCAAGTTCAAATTGAGGCTAAAGAAAATTAAAACAAGTCCTTTAAAACCAAAATATGACATTGAGTTTATTCTACCTTAATTGAAAAATTCTCTTTAAGGTTTGGAGTATTGAATACCGGTGATTGAAAACCAGATGAGTTGTGGAATGAGATCATGGATATCACTCACGAAGAGAGCAAATGGTTATTGCAAAGAGAGAAGAGACAGGAAAAACCAAAATGGATGTCAGAAGAGACTCTGAAAAATGCACTTGAGCATCATGAAGCCAAATCAAAAGGAAAAGATGCAGAAGTAAAAGAGCTGAACAGAAGATTTCAAAGGGCAACTTAAAAAGACAAAGCAAAATATTGTAAGAGAATGTGCAAAGAGCTGAAATTAGAGAATAGTAAGGGAAGAACTTGCTAGGCAGTTTTCAAACAGAGAACTGAGAAACAGATTTAAGCCTCTACTAACAATATTGAAGGATGCTATGGGAAATAATGGAGATAGAATACAACCCTGACACACTCCCTTCCCAATTCCAAACCACAGTATTCCTCTGGTCCGTTTACACAACAGTCTCCTGGTCCAGGTATAAGTTCATCATGAGCACAATGAAGTGCTCTGAGATTCCCATTCTTCTCAATGTCTGCCAAAACTTGTCATGATCCATACAGTCAAATGTCTTTGCATAGTCAATAAAACACAAACACAAATAAATTTTTCTGGTATTCCTTACTTTCAACCAGGATCCATCTGACATCAGCAATGATATCCCTAGTGCCACAGCCTCTTCTAAAGCCCACTTGAACTTTTGGCAGTTCCCTATCTATGTACTGCTAATTATCTTCAGCATTATTTTACTTGCATGTAGTATCAATGATATTGTTCGATAATTTCCACATTCAGTTGGATCACCCTTCTTGTGAATGGGAACAAATATGGACCTCTTCTAATCCATTGGCCTGACAGCCATCCTCCAGATTTCCTGGCGTAGACTGGTGAGTGCATCCAAAGCTGCATCTGTTAATTGAAACAAGTCAATTGGTATCCCATCGATTCCTGGGGCCTTATTTTTTGTCAATGTCTTCAGTGTAGCTTCCACTTCTCATTCATTACCATTGGCCCCAGTTCATACGGTATTTCCTAAAATTTTTAAGTGTTAATCAATTCTTTCTGATACAGTGACTCTATGTATTCCCTCCGTCTTCTTTTGATATTTTCTGGGTCATTCAATATATTTCAACATTGTGACATAAGGCTTAGTTTTTCAGTTCCTTTAATCTTGAGACATGTAGAGTGAGATCTTTCCTTTTAATTCTCCAATTCCAGCTCTCTGCATATTCCTTTATAATACTTAGCTTTGTACTCTCAAGCTGCCCTTTAAAGTCATCTGTTCAGCTTTTTCACTTTCACATGTTTTTCTTTAGATTTGGCTTTGTGACACTCAATGCAATCTTTAGAGTTTCTTCTGACGTCCATTTTGTTTTGGATTTTTTTTTCTCCTCTGTTTTTGTAATGACCGTTGGCTTTCTTCATGGATGATATCCTTGATATCATCTCACAACTCATCTGGTCCTCTCTCATTGGTGTTCAATGCTTCAAAACTATTCTTAAGTTGATTATGACATTCAGGTGGAATTGAATTAAGAATGTGGCATCAGAATTGGAGGGAGACTCATCAATAATCATTATGCAGATGACACATCCTTGCTTGCTTAAAGTGAGGAGGACTTGAAACACTTGCTGCAAAAGATCAAAGGATACAACCTTCAATATGGATTGCATCAAGTGTTAAGTAAACAAAAATTCTCCCCATTGATGGATAGGCAACATCATGATAGAGAAAAGATTGAAGTTGTCATTGATTTCATCTATTTGGATCCACAATCAACACCCTTAGTACCAGCAGTCAAGAAATCAGGAGACGTATTGCATTGAAAAAGTATGCAGCTAGGGACCTTTCCAAATTACTGAGGGGCGGTGATGTCAGTTTGAGGACTAAAGTGTGTCTGATTCAGGCCATAGTCCTTTTGATCTCTTGCTATGCATCAGAAATCTGGACAATGAATAAAGATGACAGAAAAGTATTGATGTCTTTGGGTTGTAGTACTGGAGAAGAGACCCATTAATATCCCATAGACTGCCAAAAGAACAAACAAAAAAGTCTTGGTGAATATGTAGCTGTAGTGCTCCTTCCACACAAAGATGATAAAGCTTTGTCTCACATACCTTGGGCATGTTAAGAGAGGTTATTTCTTGGAGAGGAACATCATGCTTGGAAATGTGGAGGGTTGATAAAAGAAAGGAAGACCCTCAATGAGGTGGATTGACACAGTGACTACTGCAATGTGCTCTAATGTGTCAGAAAGTGTGAGGATGGCACAGGATAGGACAGGGTTCACATTTGTTGTTCATTGAGTTGCTAGCAGCTATATGATGGATGGAGAAGAAATTGAGGTTGTTGATAACTTCAGCTTGCTTGGCTCCACAGTCAACACTGTTGGCATCAGCAGTTAGTAAATCAAAAGATGAATTGCACTGGGAAATTTTGTTGTTAGGGACTTCTCTAGAGTACTGAAGAGCAACGATGTCAGTCTGGAGACTAAAGTGTGCCATGATCTAGGCAAGTACGTGCTATGCATCCGAGAGCTGAACAGTGGCTAAGGATGATAGAAGAAGGATTGAAATCTTTGATTTGTGCTGCTGGAGAAGAGTGTTCTGCCAGGAGAACAAAAAGACCTGTCCTGGAGAGGGTAAAACAAGGCTGCTTCCTGGAGGCAAGGATTTGGAGACTGTATTTCACATACATTCAGCACTAGGCCAGGAAGGTCCAGTCTTTAGGAGAGGGACATCATACTTGGAAGGGTGGAGGGATATTGCAGGAGAGGAAGACCTAAGATGAGATGGATTGACTCGGTGACTAGAAAAATGGGATTAAGTCTCTAAGAGATGATGAGAATGGCCCAGGACAGGATTAAAAACTAGTGTTCATAGGGTCTCTGTGAATCAGTGTCAGGCAACTTGATGGTACATAACATGGATCGTACTCGGACAGCACCTAATAGCAACGTTGTTGGATTGCATTCTTTTTTATAAAAATGAGAACAAATATGGATCTTTCCAGTCAGTTGGTTGGGTTAACAATCTTCCAAGTTTCTTGGCATAAATTGATGAGCAAATCCAGGGTGCTGTATTTTCTGTTGTTGTTGTTGAAGCACCTCAGCTGTTATTCCATCAATTGCCTGGACCTTATCTTTTCTCAATGCCATTAGTGCAGTTGACCTTCTTCCTTCATTATTATTAGGTCTTAATTATGTACTACTCCCTGAAATGATTCAATATCAATTAATTCTTTTTGGAATAGTGACTAAGCTTGAGCCCTAACTCATTTTCCTAGCCCTATCAACCAGACATAGCACAAATGAATACCTACAGATAACAGGGAATTATTTTCTCACACTTTAAGAGGCTAGAAATCTGAATTAAAGGTGTGTCTTCGGAGGTCAGTCCTTTGCTGTTTCATGTCCTAATAGCTGGCAGTCCTTGAGTTCATGAACTTACGGGTTCAGCTGCCTCTGTCAGGTGGTGTCTCTCTTCTACATGTGTCTCTGTGCCTTTTTGGACTATTTGACAACTCACAAGTAATTAGATTCAGAACCCACCCTTCTCAGATCCTGGAGCCACCCAATCTCTTAGCATGCCCTCCTTAATATAACAGTTTCTGCTTTTCTATTTCCAAAGCAATTCTATTTTTAAACAGAGTCATATTTTATTTACAAAACTCATTACTATCAAGCTGTAGAGGATTCATAGTTGACCCTTCTTTGGGCTTCGGAGGCTATAAATCACATAGGAGGAGACTGTCCATCTTTTTCTAGCGTGATTATTAATGTGGATTCAAAGCAGTCTTTGGGTTAGCAGTGCAACTTTCTACAGACACCACTACTAAAGCTCCTTGTTGATAGGCAGAAGGATTAGCATTTTAGTACATATATTGGGAGAACTCAGTGCAATCCATAACAAGTGCCCTCTCCCCCTGGAAAATCCTAAATTAGGTGTTGGAGGCAGCAGGAGGCGTGTTTCATAAGCCACTAACGTCTACACTAAAGTCTTTCTCCAGTCACAGTTACAGCTAATTGATTAGAGTTTGGTGATTCTTCATGGAATTTTGGGGATTCTCAAGGATAAGTGTGAAACATAGGTAATTTAAATTTACTAATTCTTATAAAACCAATATTCAAGCTATTAGATTTATGTGTAGATATTTTCCTGTCATTTTAATGCTAGCTTGCAGTAGCCAAGAAACTCTCATCCTGATGAATACATTATGTGAAGCACAGGCATATTGAAGTTAAACTAAGTGAATTTCTTGTGAAAAGTGAATTATTGTAGCATTGGCAGTCTCAGAAGACATTTGTAACAAGCAAGTTCTTTGTTTGAAAAACTATAGGATTCTTGTAGCTGTCCCGGAGAGATAAGAATGGCTATGGACAGATAACTGTGGTTGTTGCTCACATCTGGCATCCTTCACTCAGATACATATGAAAGTAATAATATAGTCAAAATATACTGCATTGTGCATTGACTTCACAAACACTTTACATCTTTTTTTCATGACAGCCTATGAAAGGCAGAAAGACTAAAAAAGTATATTCATAATTCATTCTGCTAAGATCAGAAGCAGACCAGTTATAAGAAGTACAGAGTTGACATTGTCCCAAATGTCTTGATTTGCTGTATTATTTCATCATTTCCAACAGCAATGGTCTCTCCTTCCTTCAGTTCCTTCACTCCTCTATACCCCTTAAGTTTGGTGGTTCACTACAAGGTCTCTCAGGGACTCCAAGCCATTATTGGGCTGACTGTAGATGTGCAGGCCAGACTTGCAGAAAATGGTGAAACTTGTAGACTATCACATTCAGTGTGGCTGGAAAGGCAGATGTTCAAAACAAGAGAGTAACCACTGAAGTTCCCTGAGCTTATACAAGCCTATAATAGGATGGGTCTTGTATCCACCCTATTCATATTTCCCTAGTATAACAAATACTTCAGCACAAAGTAAACAGTTAAATATTGGGTAGAAAAAACATTTTGAATGATAAACCTTTCACACGACAGGAGGCTAGAGAGGAAGCACTCATTTACTATCTAGTATTTACCCAGCAGGCCATCTACCATTCTACCGTGGACTTGGGCCATCTACTCTGGTCTTACACTAATACTAATCACTTTATGATGTAGGTCTTAACCTTATTTAACTGAAGAAGAATTGAGAAGCATGCCTTTTTTCCTCCTCATTGGCATATTAAAACCTACTTGAATTATTTAAACAGATAATTAGCAGCTTCTTAAAAAATGTCTGGAATTCCTAGCCTTGGATTAATTCTAAACATTTGAAACATTAAGTTAGTTTTCTTAATGCTTGAAAATACAGTAGGAATATAAATAATAAAGATATCTTTGTTAAATTGTCCCTGAGTAGTCAAAATATGGGGATCTCAGTTATCACACTTACTTGGCTGCTAAACAAAAGACTGGAAGTTCTAGTCTTACTCTCTTCTTCTTACTCAAAGAAAAGCCTGGTGATCTACTTCCTAAAAATTGTTGTTGTTGTTGTTATGTGCCATCGAGTAGCTCACGACTCATAACGACCCTATGTACAACAGCTCTAAGCTCTGCTCTGTTCTGGGCCAATCTCATTGCCTCCGACACACTCATTCCAATTGCCCCAGTCACTGAATCAATCCATATCCCAGAGGGCCTTCCCCTCCTGCACCTGCCCTCCACCCTCCCAAGCATGATGTCCCACTCCAAAGACCGGTCTCTCCTTACAACATGACCAAAGTATGTCAGACGAAGCCTCAGAATCCTTGCCTCCAAGGAGCAGCCCGGTTTAACCCTCTTCAGGAGGAATCTGTTTGTTCTCTTAGCACTCCTTGGCACCTTCAGCACTCTTCTCCGACACAAAAGCTCAAAAGCATCAATTCTCCTTCTATCCTCATTGGTCATTGTCCAGCTCTCTGATGCATAACAAGTGATTGCAAAGACCATGGCCTGTACCAGACGCACCTTTGTCTCCAAAGACACACTGTTGCTCTTGAGTCCTTTAGAGAGGTCCCTAACAGCAGACTTTCCCATGGCAATACGTCTTTTAATTTCCTGGCTGCTGGTGCAAAGAGTGTTGATTGCGGAGCCAAGCAAACTAAAGCTGTGAACAATCTCAATCTCTTCACCGTTCATCCTGATGCTGCCAGTTGGTCCCGTGGTGAGAATCTTTGTCTTGACATTGAGCCTCAATCCATATTGAATCATTGTACTGAAAGGAATTGGCAGACACAGAAAATTTAATGAAGCAACATATGAGCAAGAGCCTATGATGATGAAGAAATAAGTTCAAGCTGCTTTGAAAGAAATAGCAAAACATAAGGCCTCAGGAATAGATGGTGTACCAATTGACATATTTCAGCTAACAGATGCTGCCCTGGACGTGCTCACCAAGTTGTGTCAAGAAATCTGGAGAATAACCCCTTGGCCGACTGACTGGAAGAGAACTATATTTGTTCGCATTCCAAAGAAAGGTGACCCAACAGAGTGTGGAAACTACAGGACAGTGTCATTGATTTCACATGCAAGCAAGATTCTGCTGAGGATTATCCAAAGACGACTGGAACAGCATATCAGCAGAGAACTACCAGAAGTCCAGGCTGGGTTTAGAAGGGGTCGTGGTACTAGGGATATTGTAGCTAATGTTAGATGTATCTTGGCAGAAAGCAGGGAGTACCAGAGGAATGTCTATCTGTGCTTCATTGATTATGCAAAGGCATTTGACTGTGTGAATCATAACAAACTGTGGCTGACTCTGAGAAGAATGGGAATCCCAGAACACTTGATCATGCTAATGCGAAACTTATACTTGAACCAAGAGGCAGTTGTCAG
>NW_006400175.1:1129555-1142097 GCF_000299155.1 Elephantulus edwardii
GGAAGATCCATATACAATCTGCGTTATGCAGATGACACAACCCTGCTTGCTGAAACTGAGGAGGACTTGAAGCACTTGCTGCTGAGGGTCAGGGACTGCAGCCTTCCTAAAAATTAGCCACTGAAAGCTCAAGGGAGCACAGGTCTGTGCTAAATCACAGGGATTGCCTTGAATTAATTCTGTCTCTATAGCAACTGGGGATTTTTATTTATCATTTTGAAAATAGACTTGAACCCTCTATAATGGAAAATTCTTCCTTCGTTTCCCTTTCGGTTGTGATCTCACAGAACTTTGCCTTCAATCTTTGTCTTTAAAGAGCTCTGATGGTGTAGGATATGTGTCTCCAATGGTTCAAATCTACCAGCATCTCCTTAGGAGAAGGATGACGAGCCTCACATCAAGATTTACAGCCCTGAAAACCTGAAAGAGGTTCTCTGAGTCAGAATGGACTTGAAAGGAAAAAGTGTGATTGACTTTGACTTTGTCTCTACATGAAATCTCAATTGAAATTCAGTACCCTTAGTGTTGAACTCAAAGATAATGCTCCTCTAAAGAAGACTTCATGGGCAAGCCTATATTTTAGAGCAACCCCCACTGAAGCAAATGGACAGGGATGAGAAGGAGACAATATGACTCATATCTCATTGCTTAAAATGTTATACAGTAGTGTGTTTTAAAGTGAGATGAAATACAAATTTACTGTGAATTTAAAGGGGGATATTTGGAAAGTGTACTTTCTAACTTTCCCATGAAATTTTATTTCTTGGTAAACCATCCCATTCCCTTTTTCTGGCTAATCTCTTTTTCCTAATACATATTTACAAGCACACATAGAATCCCTCCCATCTGACTTAGATTCAAATAGAAGTAGAATATTCTGATAGATATTTAGATATTTGCCTTAATTTGCAAACCAAATTGTGGTTCTGTTGTGGTACTGACAGTTTGGTGGAAAGAAATGCTATTATACTCAGCTAGCAGTATTTCCAATTCAAATATATAGCTATTAAATATTCAATTAAAAGAGAAATCTTTGTATTTGAAGAAACGATGTAGCTCCATAATTCACTTACTAATTTTCATTCAGCAAATAAACAGGAAACTATGGAGAAAGGGGAAAATAAGTAGATTTAAAAATGCAGCACATTCTTTGCATTTTATCAACTTTATGATGATAACCTTCTCTATTGGTTATTATCTACAACAGAAATTAAATTTAGAGCCTTTTACGTTTTTTGTTACCCTGACTTTGAGTTTTTTCCACCTGAATTTCAGAACCATCTCAGGAATAGTTTTGAGGCCTTGGACACTAATGAGCAAAGACCAGATGAGTTATGGGTAGATATCAGTAATATCATCCAGGAATAGTGCAAAAGGTCATTGTAAAGATGGAGGAGGAAGAAAAGACCAAAATAGATGTCAGAAGAGACTCTAAATATTGGACTGGAGCTCCGAGAAGGAGCTGAACAGGAGATTTCAAAAGGCTGTGTGACAAGACAAAGTAAACTATTATAATGAAATGTGCAAAGAGCTGGAGTCAGAAAATCAAAGGAGCCAAACTCGCTCACCATTTCTTAAGTTCAAGGAACTGAAGAGGAAATTCAAGCCTCGAGTTGCAATAATTAAGGATGCTTTGGGCAGAATATTGAGTGATCTTGCAAGTGTTAAAAGAAGATGGAAAGAGTATACAGAGTCATTGTACCAAAAGGAATTGGTGGAGACAGAAAAAATTAATGAAAGAACATATGAGCAAGAGCCTATGGTGATGAAAGAATTGCTTTGAAAGGATTGGCTAAGAATAAGGCCCCAGGAATTGCTGGTATACCAGTTGACACATTTCAACTAACAGATGGTGCCGTAGATGTGCTCACCATGTTGTGCCAAGAAATCTGGAGAACAACTACTTGACCACCTGACTGAAAGGCATCTTTATTTGTTTCCATTCCAAAGAAAAGTGACCCAACACAGTGTGGAAATTATCAAACAATATCATTAATATCACATGTAAGCAAGATTTTGCTGAAGATTATCCAAAAACGACTGGAACAGCAGTAGAGAACTGCCAAAAGTGAATGCTGGGTTTAGACGGGGCCGTGGTACTAGGGATATTGCAGCTAATGTTAGATGGATCTTGGCTGAAAGCAACGAGTACCAGAAGAATGTCTATCTTTGTTTCATTGATTACGCAAAGGCATTTGACTTTGTGGATCATAACAAACCGTGGCTGACTGAGAAGAATGGGAATCCCGGAACACTTGGTTGTACTAATGCGAAACCTATACTTGGACCAGGAGGCAGTCGTCAGAACAGAGCAAGAAAACACTGCATGGTTCGAAACTGACAAGGGTGTATGCCAGGGATGTATCCTGCCTCCATATCTTTTCAATCTTTAAGCAGAACAGGTTATCCGGGAGGCTGGGCTCTATGAGGAGAAATGTGGCATCAGGATTGGAGGAAGAATCATCAACGATCGGTGTTATGCGATGACACAACGCTGCTTCCTGAAACTGAGAAGGACCTGAAGCACTTGTTGTGGAAGGTCAGGGACTGCAGTCTTTAGGATGGATTGAGACTCAATATCAAGAAAACAAAGATTATCACCACTGGGCCAATTGGCAGCATCTTAATGGATGGTGAAGTGATTGAGATTGTTCATAGTTTTGGTTTGCTTGGGTCCACAGTCAACACTCTTGACACCAGCAGCCAGGAAATGAAAAGACGCATTGCAATGGGAAAGTTTGTGGTTAGAGACTTCTCTCGAGTGCTGAAGTGCAAAGATGTCAGTGTGTTGACTAAAGTGGACCTGATACCTGCCTTGGTCTTTGTAATCACTTGCTATGTATCAGAGAACTGGACAATGTCTAGGGATGATAGAACAAGAATTTGATGCCTTTGAGCTGTGGTGTTGGAGAAGAGTATTGAATATACCATGGAGTGCTAGGAAAACAAACATTTTGTCCTGGAGAGGGTGAAGCCAGGCTGCTCCTTCGAGGCAAGGATTCTCTTTATCTGACATACTTTGGACATGTTGCAAGGTGGAGTCCTTGGAGAGGGACGTCATGCTTGGGAGGGTGAAGGGACAGCACAGGAGAGGAAGACCCTCGATGAGATGGATTGATTCAGTGACTGGGATAATGGGGTGTAGGTGTGTCTGAGAAGGTGAGATTGGCACAGAGTTTAGGGTTGTTAACTTAGGGTCACTATGAGTCACAGGCGACTCAACGGCACATAACAACAACAACAACAAAAAACAATCGGATTTCAAGTTTTAAAATGCCATGTTTTAATTTTCTTATTATATTCTTCTTTCAAGATGTTTTTTCAAAATATTGTATTATATATAGTAAGAAAAGCAGAATATAAGTGCTATTATAAATGTCACAAATAACTCCTAAGTTAGATCCCAGTAAGCTATAGCCAGGTTGGCTTCACATCATTAAAGTATGAAATGAACATCAGAGTGTGCAACAAGTAGCACAGTAACAAATTATGTGAAATAAAACAATTGTAAAAAGATAATAAACTCCGGACACCCATGAGGCTTCACACCCTGAGGAGAACCCATGACTATAAGCACTGAGCAATATAAAAATTAGAAATTATGAAACTTTCCACTGTCTTGGTTCTATGTGGATCAGGTTATAGTCATTGCACTGAGTTTTAGCTCTCTTAAGATATTTTTTAAAATTTTCTAATGTAACAATATTCAGAGTCTCTTCTGACATCTATTTTGGTCTTTTCTTCCTCTTCCATATTTCATTGACCTTTTGCACTATTCCTGGATAATATTCTTGATTTCTTTCCATAACTCATCTGGTCTTCGCTCATTAGTGTTCAAGGCCTCAAACCGGTTCCTGAGATGGTTCTGAAAATCAGGTGGGATAGACTCAAGGTCACATTTTGGTTCCTGTGGCCTTGATTTCACTTTCCTTAGTTTCAGCTTAATCTATCTGACTCCTATGCATACCATCAGGTGAAATCCAGGTGTTTAGCCTGCCTTTATGTTTCTTGTATAATGTATTTTCAACGAATAAATTATTGATTGTACAAAATTCTAAAAAAAAAGATAATAAACTGAAAAACTAGTATCATGACAGGAAATATTAATGTAATTTTCCAAGTCTTTGAGTGGTCATATCAATACAAATAAAAGATATACAGCAATTAGACATATTCCTATGGAATAAATTTTAATTATCCGTGACCATTCTTAAAATTTCATTATAGTAAGACACAACGACAATTTATTAATTCCAGAAAATAGAAATTATTTAGATACATTCTTTTCATACATAATTATATATGATAATTTTAATGTACAACATATAAGACACATTCTTACATGATTAATATTACCAGAAAACTTTAAACATAGGTTAGCAGCAACTTCTCTCCTCCTTTCCCTGCTTTAAAATAAACTTAATTTACTACTTTGACATCTAAACTAATTTCTAGATATGGAATCAGTGGATTAAGCTAAGAGAGCAGGGGTCAGGTACAGTGCTAGCACTGAGACTTGAGGACCTAAGTGTCCCTACTCAAGCAGCTTTTATCTGCTCAAGCAGAAGATGCTCCTTCCATCCAGGAGAGAAGAGGTGATCTGCCACTAGTATGGAGACAAAACACACCAGAAGAACACCTGAACAGACCCATCATAAAAGAGGAAATTGAGCATGTCATTAAAAAACAAAAACAAAAAAACACACCAAAAACCTGCATCTTAAAAAGGTTCTGGCTCAGACCAATTCCCAGGTGAATCCTGCCTGATATCAATCTCTGAATTATCAACATTCTATTTAAATTATTTTAAAAAAATATAGAAGGAACATTCCTAGAGTCATTCTATGAAGCAAGCAAAACCATAAGAGTAAAACCAGACAAAAATATCACCAAAAAATAAAATTATAAACCAGTATCTCTTGTAACATTAATGTAAAAATTTTTAACAAAATTCTGGCCAATAAAATCCAACAGTATATTAAAAAAATCATCAGACCAAGTGAGATTTTAACAGGTTTACAAGAGTGGTTGGACATAAGAAAAACATTAATGTAATTCATCAAATTAACAAAACAAAGAACAGGAACCACATGATTCTATCGATTAATGAAAAAAAGGCCTTTGCCGAAATTCAACACTTTTTACTAAAACAAACAAACAAAAGCAAATAGAGGGGAGTTTCCTTATCATAGTGAAATGTATATATGCAAAACTAAGAGCTAACATCATTCTCAATGGAGAGAGACCAAAGGCATTCCCCTTGAAAATAAGTATACCTACTTTTACCCTTCCTATTCAGCAGGCAACTCAATGGCAAGTAATAACAAAAACATACTATATTGGTTCTTTGTGTGTTTGTTTGTTTGTTTAGTTAGTTATTTGTTTGTTTGTTTATTTATTTAAATTTAAGCCTCCTGTTTAGAGTCAACAAGACCTTGGGGAGAGCCTTTGTATCTAAAGTTGGTTGTTATTATACCTTGGAAGAACATTCTTCTTAGTGGTACAGCACTCTTGTCAGAATGCTTTATTGAGGTAACCAGGGTTGTTGTGATGCTGAACCTTGTGCCATTGGGGTGTCCAGTGCCATGTCAGTTACCCCTGGTAGACAGTGTTTGTTGGAGCTCCCAGTTTAAGACTAGTTTGGAAGCAGGAGTGGCATCCACTTCCTAAATAGCATGTCTCCAGAAACTCTATGAACTTTGATTAATGTCAATAGTTATAGAAAGGTTTCAGGCCTTTTATTCATAGGGTTGCCATGAGTGAAGGCAATCAATGACAAAAACAACAATTCAATACTGTATTGAGAGTACTTGCTAAGACAATAAGTCAAGAGAAAGATATTAGAGGAATCCAGATCAGCAAAAACATGGTAAAATTGTTGTTAGATAAGATGGTTTGATAGTGTACACAGACAACCTCAAAGACTGATACAAAAAAAGCCTGTTATACCTAGTAGAACAATTTAGTAGAGTGGCAGGATACAAGATCAATACACAAAAATCAGTTGGGTGTCTCTATAGCCAAAAGAAAGCACAGAACTAGGGAAAATTTTTCATAATAATCAATAGCAAAATAAAATACTTAGGAGGACAAATAAGCTGTGACACAAAAAGCCTTTATTAGGGAAACTATAGAACACTGCAAGAAACTATAAGAGACCTAGAGAAGTGGAAGAATATTCCCTGTTCATGGATAGGAAGGCTCAATACTGTGAAAATAAACTCTTACCAAAATCAATCTAAGTGTTTAATGCAATCTCAATATAGATACCAAGCTCATTCTTTAAGGAGATAGAAAAGGCATTCTGTAGTTTTAGTTGGAAAGAAGGGGCCTTGAATAAGAAAAGCTATTCTGAAAAATAAAAATGAAGTGGGACACATTGCACTCCCTGATCTCAAAACCTACTATAAAATTTTATGATAATGGCACAGGGCAGACAAAGACCAAAGGAATGGAATTAAGAACCCAGAAATCAACCCATCTACCTGTGATAATGGTATTTAACAAGGATACAAACCCTATTAAATGGGGAAATGACAGCCTCTTAAGCAAATAGTTCTGGAAAAACTGGACATCTATCTACCTGCAGAATAATGAAACAGGATTCACATCTCACATCATACACAAAAAACAATTCAAGGTGTACCAGAGATTTAGGGGTAAAACATAACCATGAAGATCACAAGTGACAAAGTGAGAACAAATTTAGAAGCCCTAGCCTACAGCATAAATAGGCTTACAAATATAACCAAAAATGCAGAACCAGGATAATAGGATAAAATCAACAAGTGGGAACTTCTAAAAATAAAATACCTGGATGGATCAAAACCTTTTTCTAATATGGTGAAAAGACAGCCCACAGACTGGGGGTGGAGAGTGAGAAAGGCAATGACATTTCAGATAAGAGTCTCATAACTAAAATTTACAGAACAGTACAAGACCTCCCCAATATAAAGAATGATAACCCAATTACAAAATGGCAAAAGACACTAAAAGACTTAACAAAAGAGGAATCTGGATGACAAAATGCTTGAATAAATGTTCAAAAATGTTCAAAATCATTGTCAATCAGAAAGATGCAAATCTAAACAACAATGAGATGCTGTCTCATGCCAACAGCAGTAGTAAAGTTTAACAGAATAGCAAACAATCAATGTTGGCAAGGGTTTGGAGAGATTGGAACTCTTATATACTGCTGATGGAACCATAAAATGATAAAACTACTCTAGAAGGCAGCTTGTCATTTCCTCAAAAAGCTGAATTTAGAAATCTTGTATGACCCAGCCATTGGACTGTTGATAATATACCAAGGAATCAGAGCTGAGACACAAACAGAGATATGTACACCTATGTTCACAACAGCATTATTCACAATAGCAAGAAGATGGAAACAAACAATCCAAATGCCCATCAACAAATGATTAGATAGAAAACCTGTGGTATTTTCAAAGAATGGAATACAGCACAGCACTAAAGAACAATGGCGTATTTATGCACAGTGACACAACATGGATGAGTCTAGAGAGCATTGTGATGAGTGAAATAACTCGGTCATTAAAGGAAAAATGGTGTATAAGACTGCTATTGTGACAATACAAAGGTGAGTGAAGTGAGGGGGAGAATAGTTATGTAAGAGTAGACACAGAATACTACCTAATCAAGACAAGTGAGGATCAACCTGGGAAGAAATGAGATAATGACAATATGGCTACTGCAGTTAACAAAGAGGAACAAGATACATGTAACTGTTTAAAAGGGAGAAGGGATGTGGAAGAAGAAAGAGGAAATTACCAGAACAGCAGAGATTACTGAGAGATGAAGAGAGGTAGAACAGATTGGAGATGTGAGGCGATGAGGAGATAAAAGTAACAATTGTTGTTATTGCTGATGTTTTCTTTGAGTTGGAATTGAGCCATAACGGATCAAGCTAGAGCAAGTTTTCAGAGGCAGTAAATTGCAAGGGAAAGGATTGCCCATCTTTCTCCAAAGCAGCTAGGGGATTTGAACTGCATGTCTTTGAGTTGGCAGTGCAGTTCCTTATGACTAAGTTATAAGTTGTTATTTTTTACCATCAAGTCAGAGCCAATTCATGCCTGACCCTCCTGTAAGTTTTCAGAGGCATTTAATCGCATGGGAGGAGATGGCCCATCCTTCTCCCATTGAGCAGTTGATGGGTTTGAACCACGTGCCTCCAGGGTTGCAGCGTAATGTCTTATGACTAGGCTAGCTGCACAATAATAATTATTCATATAAAATATGATATACCAAAATGAGTGTATAAAACAAAATGAAGAGAATTAAATAGTATATATGTTTGTATAAAAAGAGTTTAAATAAATTATTTAAAAATAATAAAGGCACCTGAGCTTCTAAATAAATATTAAACAAGCCAATGGACTCCCTTTCAGAAATTCTCATTAAAATATGACTTTAAGAATTTGCACCGAAAAAGCACAAGATATAAACAGACAGGTCACCAAAGAAGACATTCAAATGGCAAACAAACACATGAAGAAATGTTCAGACTCCCTAGTTCTAAGAGATGTAAATCAAAACAGCTATGAGATATCTTTTCACCCCAATAACAATAGCAAAAATCAATAGAGCAGGAAACAGCTAATGCTGGCAAGGCTGTGGATAAACGGGAACCCTTATTCACTGTTGGTGGGAATGTAAAATGGTGTAACCATTCTGGAACTCAATATGGCACTTTCTCAAAAAGTTGATAATAGAAATACCATTTGACCCAGCAGTTCCACTACTGGGAATATACCCTACAGACACCAGAACTGTCACCCAAGCAGATATATGCACACCCATGTTTATTGCTGTGTTGTTCACAGTAGCAAAGAGTTGGGAACAACCCAAGTGCCCATCAACAAACGAATGAATAGAGAAACTGTAGCGTATTCACACAATGGAATATTATGCAGCACTGAAAAAGAAGGAACTGATGAAATATACAAAATGGGTGACCCCGGAGGACATTATCCTGAGTTAAATATCTCAATTACAAAAGGACAAATATTGGGTAATGCCACTGATATAAAAGGACTGACATGAGGATTGGAGAGAAACTAAGAAAAAAGGGAATAAATACACAGCATTAAAACAGATGAGAGACCTGAATAAAAGGAATATATGATTAGGTATTATTGACATGACATAAGTCCCGAATAAGAGTTGCATAGTAAAGTGGACTAAGGGTGGGGGTTGTATAACAATGAAAGATTTTTTTTCCCCAAAGAGAAAAGCTAACTGGGGGATAGAGGGAGTAGAGAGGAAAGTGTACAACAATGAATGAAAGGAAATCCAAATTCTCTATAAACTTTCATTAAAATGTCAATTAAAAATATGTAGATAAAAAAGGAATTCTAACATGCAGTCTTGCTTTAAGGAAAGAAAAAGAAATGACTGGGTACTGGAGCCAAAAAAGGAATGTAAAGCACAAACAATGGATAGCGATCTTAGTCACAGAAATGATAAATGTAATTGATGTAAGTGAATTACACGTGTAAAAAATACAGTGGCAAATGTGGGTTTTTTAAAATTTTTAATTGTGGTTTTAATGAAGGTTTACAGAGAAGTTGGATTTTTCATTCATTCATTGTTGTGCATTTTCCTCTCTAGCCCTCCAGTTTGCTATATTTTTGTTCATTTGTTTGTTTTTTTGCTCACAAAGTTGATATAAATTGTGTTTCACACTATTCTTCATTCATACTGTGTTTCATACAATCAACCACATCCATTATGTTTTATAAAATCAATCACCGTTGGACCTTACCCATCATTACCTAAACTTTTCAGGTGCCTGTTGTATCCTTCCCATTTCCTTCACCCCCTCTCTCTAGTCACCAAACTGTGCAACCCTGTGGTTTTGCCCCTACCCATCTTCTCCCCCTCTGCTCCTACTCCTTCTCCCCTTAGATCCCCATACGTGTTTACTGTTAATCCTTCTACTTTTATAAAGATGGTCTTATGCAGTATTTGTTCTTATGGACTGATTTAGATCATTCAGAATAATGCTCTCCATTCTCTCCCAAGTTAAGGAGTATTTTTAAAAAATTATTGCTCCTAAGTGTTACATAGTATTTCATTGTGTGAATGTATCACAATTTCTCAATCCATTCAGTTTAGTTGGACATTTGGGCTGTTTCTGTGATCTTGCAATGGTGAATAATGCTGCTCTGAACATTAGTGTACAGATCTCTGTGTCTCAGTTCTAATTTCCTTGGTGTATATTCCTAGGGGAATAGCTGGGTCATATGGAGTTTCTGTGTTAAACATTTTTAGGAAATACCCTCCAAACTGCCTTCCAGAGTGGTTGTACCATTTTACAATCCCACCAACGGTGTATCCGAGTTCCTATCTCTTCACATTCTCTTGAACATTTTTTGCTTGCTGCCCTGCTAAACTTTGGCTGTGCAAATGTTTTATGAGAGAGAGAGAGAGAGAGAGAGAGAGAGAGAGAGAGAGAGAGAGAGAATCTCCAAAATGGGGCCAGGGAACCCAAGCATGAGTTGAGGAGCAAAATCATGGTGGTTTCAGGCTGTGGTCAGAGGTCTGTAAATTATGATATGAATGCTAATATGGTTGTTATTGTCTAATATAACTCATAGTGACCCTATGAAAAATAGATATTAACCCTGCTCTTTTCTGTGCCCTCCTCACTATCTCTGACATTCTTGAGCCCATTGCTGCAGACACTATGTCAACTGGTCTGGTCAAGGCTCTTCCTCTCTTTCACTGACCTTTCAGAAGCATGATGTTCCTTTCCAAGGAATAGTCTCTCCCAACAACATGTCCAAAGTATGTGATATGAAGCTTTGTTATCTTTGTCTTCAAGGAGCATTCTGGTTGCACTTTCTTCAAGACATATTTGTTTCTTGTTTTGGCAGTACTTGGGTGAAATATTCAGTACTCGTCTCCAGCCCCACAGTTCAAAGGCATCAGTAATTCTTCTGTCATTTTTATTCATTGTCCAGCTCTCAGATGCATAACAAGTGATTAAAAAAAACCCATGGTCTGAATCAGGACCACATTAGTCTTCAAACTGACATCATTGCTTTTCAGTGATTTGCAGAGGACCCTAATTGCAGACTTTCCCAGTGTTATATATCTCCTGATCTTTCAGCTGCTAGTATCTTAGGGTATTTATTGTGCATCCAAGTAAGATGAAGTCGTGTATTTGATTCTAATTGTATATGGAATATGTGTCTGTGAATGGCAGCTGGCAATATTGGTGATCTCTGCCAAAATGAGACTACAAAGATTGGAACCTTACTTTGAATGGCAATTAGAAAGAATATTCAGAGGCTTAATGAACAAGTAGGGGAATAGACCCACAAGTTTGAAATCCAGTGTTATAGCATGCACATGATACCTAAAAGAAACACCAAATTAAGTACTGACACAGGGGGGAAGGAGGAGAACCAGAAAAAAGCATGGATAAATAATGAACACTACACTCTAACTGATGAGGCCAAGAACTGTCTGAAAGGGACATATTCAGTATTATATGTATGACAATTAATAACCTGGAAATGTGCAATAGTAAATTGCCGCGGGCTGCTGCACTCAGGGGCTGCAAGCCTGGGGTCCAGGGTCTCAAAGAGAGAACATGGAGGTGGGTAGAAGTTTGGTGGAGGGACAGTGGAAGAGCACAAGACCGTCAAGTGATCTTGATGATTTTAATTCTAAATCGTTCTCATTCTCCTTCTTCTTCTTCCTTCTTCCCTGCTTATTGCATTTAGCATGATACATTTATATCCCATTTTAACAATTAGGGGCTTAACAATAGCCAAAAAGACAACAAAAGTAAGAATGAAGTTTACGTTATTTTCTTGCACACAGCTATTCTTTATGGTCATGGTTTCTTGGTAATTGGAGAGCATGGACAGCTATTCTTTGGTTCCTTGGTAATTGGAGAGCTTGGTAGACAATGGCTTTTCACTTAAACGTTTTCTTAAACCTGTTCTCAAACCTGTTTTCCAACGTGTTTGAGTTACAAAGTTACATAGTAAAAAAGTCACATTTTAAATTTAAGCTGATACATTTTACATTTTTAGCTGAATTTACAATATTATTTATTTCCATTCAAGAGACAACAATTTTACGCCTTTCATTATTTCAGGGATCATTACTATCTCAATAAGGGGGTTTAGGTACATACAAATGATATTTTGGGTCATAATATTGCCTAAATTCATCATCCCAATCTTATGTCTCATGATTTATCTTACCACCTATACCTCTCATAACATCTTTCCTTTGGTCACTTTCAAACCTTTTGAAAAAAATATCCCAAGAAACAAAACCATCAGGGTGTTTTGCATTAAATTCATTATATTCTCCATCATATGGAAGAGGTTTATCTGTAGGCTTTGGAATTCTGTAAGGGCCTCTCCCAATAGAGGGCTGCCACAAACAACCATTACCTAACAGATAAACAATTCTTCCACCTGGTGTTCTCATGGTGGGGGGCAAGGGTTTGGGTTTTTCCTTTGAAGGAGTTCTTATAAGCCCTAGAAATCTAAGAATCT